>NW_024473778.1:0-6474 GCF_017654505.1 Polyodon spathula | reverse complement strand
CGTTAGGATTTAAAAATGCGAAAGTTCCGAGCGGCGCGAGGCGCTGTGGTGACTTCAAGAAGATAAAATGAAAGCCTCGATTAAAGTTTAATCAAATAAATACATTAATAACATTATTTAGATAAATACTCAGAATTATGGAGGTATAGCTTTTTTTAAATTAAAATATATCCACATGTATTTTTGTTTCATGTCGTTATTTATTTATTTATTTATTTATGTATGTATTTAAACTGTAACTGGCGCTTTCATTGTCCCCTCTTGCTGGTGCCACGGCTTGTCTCTGTATCTATTCTCTGATATTTGAGGGTTTGTTTATTACACACTGGCAGCTCAGCTGAATCTTATTGATTTTATTTTGTGGAAACAATAAAACGTTCCTGACGCGCTCTAAAGTATAGGAGCCGTGCGGGTGATTTGATAGGTTGTCATGGCAGCGCCGCTCATCACGGGAGTGGTTATGCGGGACAAACGCTAAATAAACAGCATTGACACTCATGGGCTTCCATGTGGGGCAATTTACACGTGAAGTGGCGACGCGTGTGCGCGTTTGGGAGAATTACTCGTGTAAATCAGGTTTGTGGCCGAAAAAAACGGCCAAAGAGAGGGATAGGGTAAATCTCATTTACTCGTGTGAATGACGAAACACACAGAAAAATCCACACCCAGTTCCGCATGGAAAACCGCATTTCACTAAATGTTAATGAGCGTCTTTATTCTTAACTATAAACACTGCAAGGGAGCAGGTCAGCTGTTATTGTGGATTACAAGACTGCAGAAAGTAGTGGCTGATGGGTGATTTTATGGTTAGCAGTGGTGCAGTTCACCTTAATGATAATGCTGGAGGCTTTGTTTTTTTATTATTGTGTTTTGCTGTGTCTGGTCTGTCATGTTGTAGATCTCTTGTGGGTTTACAGTTCTGTATAAAACCTCTTACCATGAACTGCGTCATTAAGAACATAAGAACATAAGAAAGTTTACAAACGAGAGGAGGCCATTCGGCCCATCTTGCTCGTTTGGTTGTTAGTAGCTTATTGATCCCAAAATCTCATCAAGCAGCTTCTTGAAGGATCCCAGGGTGTCAGCTTCAACAACATTACTGGGGAGTTGATTCCAGACCCTCACAATTCTCTGTGTAAAAAAGTGTCTCCTATTTTCTGTTCTGAATGCCCCTTTTTCTAATCTCCATTTGTGACCCCTGGTCCTTGTTTCTTTTTTCAGGCTGAAAAAGTCCCTTGGGTCGACACTGTCAATACCTTTTAGAATTTTGAATGCTTGAATTAGGTCGCCACGTAGTCTTCTTTGTTCAAGACTGAACAGATTCAATTCTTTTAGCCTGTCTGCATATGACATGCCTTTTAAGCCCGGAATAATTCTGGTCGCTCTTCTTTGCACTCTTTCTAGAGCAGCAATATCTTTTTTATAGCGAGGTGACCAGAACTGAACACAATATTCAAGATGAGGTCTTACAAGTGCATTGTACAGTTTTAACATTACTTCCCTTGATTTAAATTCAACACTTTTCACAATGTATCCGAGCATCTTGTTAGCCTTTTTTATAGCTTCCCCACATTGTCTAGATGAAGACATTTCTGAGTCAACAAAAACTCCTAGGTCTTTTTCATAGATTCCTTCTCCAATTTCAATATCTCCCATATGATATTTATAATGTACATTTTTATTTCCTGCGTGCAGTACCTTACACTTTTCTCTATTAAATGTCATTTGCCATGTGTCTGCCCAGTTCTGAATCTTGTCTAGATCATTTTGAATGACCTTTGCTGCTGCAACAGTGTTTGCCACTCCTCCTACTTTTGTGTCGTCTGCAAATTTAACAAGTTTGCTTACTATACCAGAATCTAAATCATTAATGTAGATTAGGAATAGCAGAGGACCTAATACTGATCCCTGTGGTACACCGCTGGTTACCACACTCCATTCTGAGGTTTTTCCTCTAATCAGTACTTTCTGTTTTCTACATGTTAACCACTCCCTAATCATTGTACATGCGTTTCCTTGAATCCCAACTGCGTTCAGTTTGAGAATTAATCTTTTGTGCGGGACTTTGTCAAAAGCTTTCTGGAAATCTAAATAAACCATATCATATGCTTTGCAATTATCCATTATCGATGTTGCATCCTCAAAAAAATCAAGCAAGTTAGTTAGACACGATCTCCCTTTCCTAAAACCATGTTGACTGTCTCCCAGTACTCTGTTACCATATAGGTAATTTTCCATTTTGGATCTTATTATAGTTTCCATAAGTTTGCATATAATAGAAGTCAGGCTTACTGGTGGTTAGCGGTGTGAAGAGACTGCTGCATGATCTTGGTTAGCGGTTTGTAAATTACTTCTTTCATTTCTTTGAGTACTACTGGGAGGATCTCATCCGGCCCAGGGGATTTGTTTATTTTAAGAGCTCCTAGTCCCTTTAACACTTCTGCCTCAGTTATGCTAAAGTTATTTAAAACTGGATAGGAACTGGATGACATGTGGAGCATGTTGTTCGTATCCTCCTTTGTAAAAACTTGTGAAAAGTAATCATTTAATATATTTGCTATTTTTTTTTCTTCATCTACGATTTTGCCATTTGTAGCACTTAAACATTTAATCTCCTCTTTGAATGTTCTCTTGCTGTTGTAATATTGGAAAAACATTTTGGAATTGGTTTTAGCTCCCTTAGCAATGTTCATTTCTATTTCTCTAACTTCCTTTTTGACTTGCGTTTGCAGTTCTGTGTACTCTTTCTTTGTACTTTCTTTTTGGTCCTTTTTTAATGCTCTATAAAGTGCCTTTTTTCGCTGAATATTTTTTTTTTATTTGATCTATTAAACCATTTTGGCAATTTAGTTTTACATTTAGATTTGTCTACTTTAGGGATGTAATTGTTTTGCGCCTCTAGTACTACATTTTTGAAGAACAACCATCCTTCTTCTGTGGGTGTTTTCTCTGTTTCACTCCAATCTACTTCTGTTAGTCTCTGTTTCATACCTTCATAGTTTGCTTTTCTAAAATTGTAAACCTTAGCTTTAGTCATTACTTTTGGGGATTTAAAAAACACTTCAAATGAGACCATGTTGTGGTCTGAGTTTGCCAGTGGTTCTCTGACCTCTGTTTTAGTTATTCTGTCTTCGTTATTTGAAAAGACTAAATCAAGGCATGCCTCCCCTCTAGATGGTGCCTTGACAAATTGTGTTAGGAAGCAGTCATTTGTCATTTCCACCATTTCAATTTCATCCTTCGTGCTCCCCACTGGGTTTTCCCATTTTATATGGGGGAAGTTGAAATCCCCCATTAGTATGGCTTCTCCTTTGCTACATGCATTCTAATGTCATTGTATAACAGATTATTTTGCTCACCGTCTGAATCTGGCGGTCTATAGCATGCTCCTATTATTATGCCCTTTGAATTTTTGTCCGTTATTCTGACCCATATTGATTCGGCTTTATTTTCTTTGTCCAGGTTTAACACCTGGGCTTCAAGACTGTTTCTTATGTATAGCGCTACCCCTCCTCCTCTTCTGTCCTGCCTGTCTTTCCTATACAGTGTATACCCACAAATATTATATTCGTCCCCATCACTCTCAGACAACCACGTTTCTGTAACACCTATCACATCATAGTTACCTGTTAGTGCAGTAGCTTCAAGTTCTAGAATTTTGTTTCTGATACTTCTAGCATTTAGATAAATACATTTAATGGTTGTCTTAACTGAGTTGTTGTTCTTGTTTTGATGCGGTCTCCCTTCTGTTTTTTTGTTGATTTCTCCCCCCTTCCTTTCTAGTTTAAATGCTTCTGAACCTGCTCGAGGATCTTTTCTCCGAGTAGACTGGATCCCTTGTTATTTAAGTGCAGTCCGTCCCGTCTGTACAGATAGTCCTCGTTGTAGAATGTGGTCCAATCATAAAGACAGGTGAAGCCTTCCTGTGTGCACCACGTCTTCAGCCATGCGTTTTGATTAATTATTTCCAGCTGTCCATATTGTCCTTTGTCTAGCTCTCTGAATTTGTTTTGCAGGGATTTTGGTCTGTTTCTTCCAATGTTGTTTGTACCGATGTGGACGACTACTTCCGGGTCATCTCCTGTTTGTTCTAGGAGCCTGTCCACGTTCTCAGTGATGTGCTTGATCGAGGCTCCCGGAAGGCAGCACACTGTTGTAGTAAGGGGGTCCAAACTGCGAATTGAACTTGCTGTGTTTCTCAATATGGAGTCCCCAACAATCATGAACTCCTTTCTTTTTGCTGTCTGGTCACCACTGTCAATAGGGTCCTGGATGTTGTTCCTTTCATTCTCTTGTTGTCGGTTCTGCTCATCAAAATTCTGACGTGACTCAAATTTGTTGGTTGTTTTGATTTATGGTGGTTGTGTTTGACGAAGTTTCTTTTTTTTCCCTGCTTCTGCCTACCTGAACCCAGCTGTTCTGACCTTCTATCTCCCTGGTGGCTTTCAGTCTGTTAGGGGTGATGCAGACTTCCATGAATTGTGGGTGTTCCAGTTCCTCAAGATCCTGTTGCTGTCTCACTTCTTCCAGCTCCATTTCTAGCATACTTACTAGTTTATGCAAGTCCTGGATCGCGCGGCACTTTACGCACACTTGGTTTAGCTCCGCTGGGTTTTCTCGGATTTCCCACATCAAGCAGGTGTCACAGATTACTGGCTTGAAGACCATGTTGAGGGTTTTTTTTTTTAAGTTTAGTTTCTTCTGCAGCGGTCAACCTGCTTTCTAACTGCTTCTAAACTGCTCTGTACTTTTCCACGTTTCAGCTATTATGTGTGTTGGATTATCAATCGTGCTGACTGTCATTCTCATAGGGTGATTTTCTTTGTGCATTTTAGGATTTCCTCTTGCTAGCCCTGTTCTTGCATTATGTGGCTGCATGTATTTAAAATTATTTTGATATAATGCCTTTATTGTATAGTCTCTCTGCAATTTCCTCCATCGCTTTTACAGATTTATTGATCTCACTGCTTTTAACTTCTTCATATGTATCTGTATTCTCTAATTCACACTGTACAGATTTCATGGAGTCCTCTGTGTTCATTATCACTATTCCTGAACCTTTATCTGCTGCTCTTATTCTTATATCCTCATCATTTAACACTCAGTCACAGCTTGTTCTTCAGTATGGGTTCAATGAAGTTTACCTTTTTTCTTCAGTCCTGCTATAATCTCTTGTTTAACTGCTTCAATATACATATCTAACCATGTATGTCTTCCATCCGTTGACACCACAAGCAGGCACGGACAGTCATTGTGTTAAATACCAGAAACACATCATTGACAACGCGGAATTCAAAACCAAATACTACTGAACAAATAAACCGAGTGCATTCACCTGCTTTGAGGAGCTCTGTGCGCCGTAATCTGCAAAACAAAAGTAAACACCTCTTCGCTTTGCTTCCTTCTGAACAAACCAGCATATTTAATGAGATCCCACCGTTCCACCCTCGGACACGCCCCCTGGGAGCTCATTAATTCGGCGCAACTCTTTCGAGTGGATTATGAAGACGGCAGAACCGAGCGCTCGCTATTCCTTATCCAATGCTGCCATCGTGTGGCCATTTGGTAGAACTGTTGGTTCATTTAAACTAACATTTAAACAAAAAAATCTGAATACAGCTCAGTTGCCCTTTGAAATGACCCAGATTAACCCTAATCTCTGTGCAAAAATAAACATTTCAGATACATTCTTAAAATACAGCAATATGAATATTTACAGGATAAGCAGGAGAGTACTGTGTTTACATAATATAGTTTTGTGTAATCGCTCTTATTTGAAATCATTCTCATGCATTTATCATGCTTACTACGTGTTCTTACTGGACTCATATAAGCAAATAGTTACTATCAGGTTTAGCTGCTCTCAGTCGAATTCACTCTTATAATTTACTGTGTGTTTTGTTTTGCTCTTTCTTGAATTGATTTTATTGACTTTCATAACTGCTCTTGTATTATGATATGGTGTAATGTTTATAACGTGATACCTTGTACTGTGATAACGTGTAACAAGTGTAAGTCTGTTAAGAAATAAACGAATAATAATAATAATAATAATAATAATAATAATAATAATAATAATAATAATAATAATAATAATAATAATGCCATTTCACTACCTGTAATACCCATTGTAAACAGCAGAGGGCACCAGCAACCGCTTGTCACTGAGCTGTGCTCAAATCAAACATTTTTTTTTGTTTTATTTGAACCAACAGTTCTGCGAAATGGCCACACGGTGGCAGCATTGGATAAGGAATCGCGAGAGCCAAGTTTTGCTTTTAGTCGAATTCGCTCTTATAATTTACTGTGTGCTTCACTATTTTGCTCTTTCTTGAATTGATTTTATGGTATTTTCATATCTGATCTTATCTGTATTATATTTTTTTAATGTGATGCTTTCTACTGTGATATCTTGTAACAATTGCAAGTCACCCTGGATAAGGGCGTCGCTAAGAAATAAATACTACAGCTACT
>NW_024473777.1:0-1894 GCF_017654505.1 Polyodon spathula | reverse complement strand
GCTGCTGCTGCTACTAGTAATAACAGAGCTGCAATCAAGACATTTTCTCAAGTCAAGTCTGGTAATAGCCACCCTGATTGAAGGTATTATTATTATTATTATTATTATTATTATTATTATTATTATTATTATTATTATTATTATTACACACATTCTCTCTCTCTCTCTCTCTCTCTCTCTCTCTCTCTCTCTCTCTCTCTCTCTCTCTCTCTCTCACACACACACACACACACACACACACACACACACACAATGTACTAATGCGTTAGGAATAGCCACCATTCATTTATTCGTGCTTTTTACAGATCAGCGAATTGAAGAAAACAGCATTATATGATAAAATAAAAAATAAAAAAAAAATCCCACTGACTCCAACTGCTTTCACTTTTTCCCATTTACTTCCCGCCCACAGCTTGCGTCTCAATGCGTGGGTTGTTTTGTTGACTCAGTTGCCATGGGAACCTTTAAAGCTCCGCGACAAACTTTATTCAAATGAGCATCTGTACAGGCCACGCCCCCTCGGCATGTGCTGTCAATCACGCCCACAGCCTGCTGATCCAATCAGAGCCACATGATCGCTGGAGACACAAGAAACAATCTGACAATTTCCCAAATCAACCCGTCTGAGTCCAAACCTGAGAGGAGGAATTGAAGGAACAGCTGCCAAATAGACAAGCGCAACACTCGAAGATAATCTGCCACATTGAAAATGCTCAGCACACTAAGAGAATTAATTATACATCAAATAATGAATGGAATTAAGCTCGGTAATTGAAATCTTTAATAAACTGATTACAATTCAAATTTCCAGCACGCCATCCTGTTTGTGTTCAGTCTGTTCTGAATCAATACTGCGCGTTTTATTTCAAGTTAAGCGCTGTGCTTTCCATTTGCCGCTTGCTCATTCTATTCCCCCGGGCTGCCCCTGTCATGGCAGCTTTGACACGCTAAAGAGATGCTTTGCACTGTTTCTCAAATCCAGTGGCCTCAGATAAATTGTCCGCTTTAATGTCTGCTGAGTGCCTATCATTCTGGGAACATTGTAAAAATGGGCAATGATTTGTGGATGTTAAGATCAGAACTCGAGCTGTCATTATCGTCCCCTCAGACTGGCTCAGGCAGCACATGTGCCTCGATTCCTGCAGGATATAAATGTGTTTCTCATCTTCGCTGCTTCTTTTTATTATTCACTGGTGTTTACTACATGCCTCCATAGCGGAGCCTTTAATCAGACAGTCCTTGCAGGTGACAGTCCAGTCTGTTCCGCAAGTACTTCTGCCAAACTTCAATTCAAAGTGCAATCTTCTAAATGGCTTGGAATATAATTTCAAAAGTATTATTATTATTATTATTATTATTATTATTATTATTATTATTATTAGTACTGATTGAAAATTAGAGTGCTAATATGAAACAGGTGCGCGCATCGATTGCAGCTAATGAGCTCCCATTAGCACCGGCCCCTCTTTATAAACTCATTGCGCACTAAGGACCCCAAACTCCACTGCGGGCTGGATTGTTTTTCTTATTATTTCTTTGGAACGAGGAAAGCAGTTCCCGGTCGGGTCTGCCTTGGATTTAATGATGCCGTGTTGTCTTAGATTTGGGTAACTGTCGATCTTTTCTCTCGTTTTGAAAGGTTAATTTTGTTGTGTGTGTTTCTCACTGTAGTCTGTTTTTTTTCAATGCAGAATAACATTGCTGCTGGCAGTGTTAGCCGCTGAAGTTTGCGCGCAGAACCCCCCTCTAGGTACGATAACGGTCTCTTCAGCAGAGCTGTGCTTTTAGCTTCCTGTTTATTTGCCGGTTGTGTGTTTTCAAGTATCGCTGTCTTCTGCAGGCTCGGTGAGGACAGAATGTCAAGGGAGTGTTATGATGATGATGTTGGAGAAGT
>NW_024473776.1:0-17632 GCF_017654505.1 Polyodon spathula | reverse complement strand
AATTGAAAATACTAAATGTAAGCTAACATTTGTGATTTAAGCTATGAAGAAAAAATTTAGTAATAAATTACACTATATAACACAATTTTTGTTCCTGGGTAGTAAGTGTTATTTCCTAATTGCTTATGCCTCAAAAGTATAGAAAATGGCTATTATTCCCCACAAACTTTGCTTTTGTGACCAGGACAGTGATATTTCAAAATATCACTATTTCCAATTTAAATTTACAGTATAATCGTAAATCTCGAAAAACTACTCACTTCTAAATCTTTTGTAGTCATTTTTGTATTACTTTAGTATAAATACATGTTAATTTCGATTCATATGTTGTTTTTTTCTGACTTTTATTTGAACGAAAAGACACAAATTCGCCAGTTTTCTCATTGGAAATAGTGATATTTTGAAATGTACCTGTCCTGGTCACAAAAGCAAAGTTTGTGGGGAATAATAGCCATTTTCTATACTTTTGAGGCATAAGAAATTAGGAAATAACACTTACTACCCAGGAACAATAAATAAATAAATAAATAAATTGTTACACGGTGTTATCCTTCCTGCAGTTTGATGTTTAGCCTCTGAGTGCTTTGTCGCAAGTAACGCTGAATCAGCTAGGCTGGTCAGTAAAACATTGAATCCTTTTGTATGGAAAATCTCAGTAGCTTAGGCTCATGGTTCATCAACTGATTCAGATTCAGTTGTATTGAGTTTGCCCACTGATGATGTGAGGCAGAACAGTAATTGGATACCAGAAAATATGAATAACAGTGAGTTTTGGACCCCTACTGTATTCTGGATGAATGGCATCCCTTCTAAAGTGTCTCTATGTGAGCATAAAGAAGTGTATAGTAACAATGTGTACAGATCCAGAACTTTTGTACATGGTGCAGAAGTAACCCTGACACATAAATTAAAACATAATCCTCTTGTTAATTGTGCATGTAATATGTGCCAAAGCAAGTCATCAGTGACTGGGCCCAGACTTTGTCCGGCATGCAGTCATTTGGCTAAACACTGTAGAATCTGTTTGAATGCAATGATTCTGTAGGAGTTTCTTTCTCTCATTTAAATGTAAACCCAAAAGATATTAAGAGGATTGAATGCATGAGTTGTGAAAGGGTCACTTAGTAAAATGGGCACATCTGAGAAAATTAGAATGTGAGGAAGGTGTCCCTGCTAAGCGTGTACAAGTGTCTTGTAGGTACGAAGTCAACGCCATGGCGACTCACACCTGTGATGCGAGACGATGGATTCGAGAGCCTATTGTCGTGTTCACTGAGCCTACCCGAGTTGAACCTGAGACCGAAGTGGAGTCCTGCTGGGAGCGAGCTGAAACCCTTGACTTTGTGCCTATTTAAAATGAAATGTATTAATGCAATAATATGTGTTATAATCCTTTGTATTGTTTGTATAATCTTTAGTTTGGAAAATTGTGTAAGTGTGTAATCAAAAGTAACGCTTAATGCTGTTTTAATTCTTAATTGTGAAACTTATGTATTTTCTTTATATAAAATCATGCAGTAGAAGCTGGTATAGTTTGATACAAGTGGCCAGTTTTTAGGCAGTTTCTTATCAAGATGGGCTTGATTCCCAGAATTGAATGCTAAGTTTCTACAGCACCCTTTTTAGCCTAAGAAAATGTTGTTCAATATTGAAATAAGGTTTGATATGCTTGCTTTTTACTATAAAATATTTGTGTGTGTAAGACCATATGCTTAACACTGCCTGTTATAATAATATACATGAAATTGTCTCTCATCAAGATAGGTTTACATTTAAAATAGTTAGTAATCGTGTTCTATAGGGAATAAACTGTCTAGTTTGACTCTGAGTTAAAAGATGATGCAACATAAAGGGATGTTGTTTGAAAAATAAAATAAGAAGCTTAAAAAGTAATTTTAAGAAAAAGAATAGAAGATGGGTTTTAAGAAGGTAAAACTTTATAACTTGCTGTGAGCCTGTCTTAAAGTGGTGCCAGGAAGTAAAGGGATAGTTGGCACAAAGAGCGGAGTTCTCTTATCAAACAGCGTCAAGGTTAGAGTGTCTTCTCGCCATAGAAAAATCGGGAGGAACCTTGATTATCGCTGGAAATTGGAAAGCTAAGCGCACAACTAGAAAACTGGTTTTAGCTGGTTTTTGTGCAGCTGAAAAAAATAAGAGATCATACACAGTTCAGCCGAATTCATCTAACTGTTCTCTGGGTATTCTTAGCAGCATGAATTTAGCTAAAACTGCTGAATTCGTGCTGTTGGGAAACTCATAGGACAGAGACATTATAATCTTACACTTAAATAAAAAACAAGTAGAATATCCATGAAGAGAAACTCTACATTAGAAAAACATAAGATGGAAGTTCCCTATAATATCTGTTAAGCACACGCCTGTAAAGAGAGAAGGAAAAACGAATTACTAATTTGAAGAATAGAATGGCATGAGGGAATATATTATTAGACATTAATACATATAATCAATATAATCATAACTAATAGTGTTGTATATATTTCAAACAACACTTATCTATTCAAAATAACATTAGTGTTGTATATACTTTAAACAACACTTATATACTCAACATAACACTATAGTGTTGTATATATTTCAAACAACACTTATATATTCAACATAATATTTTCTTTGTTTCACCTAACTTTTTAGATAGAGGAGGGGTTGAGAGATGAGCTGGTGAGATCATGATCGGATGTGTGGACCAGGTGTTATATTTTAATTAATTGTTGGCACAAGGCTCTAAATTTTTAGGCTGTTGTGTGCCAAAGAGATAAGAATTAGACTTGATAAAGATTCTCCATGTATTCCTATGGAGACGAATCCTTTAAAACCTCACACTTTTCGTAGAGGGGTACCACAATCAAGAACTTTGCTTGACAGGGTGAAGTGGTCCATCACTTGCAGATCTCCACCAGACTGATTCCTTTGTTCACGCTACTTTTCCTTTTAATAGGAGGTAAGCATATTACTAACATTATTATATCTTACATGTATTGATTGCATTGCTATAAGGTTTTGAAACTATGTTTTGGTTTTTAGAGAGTGTTATATTGAATGAAACTGAAATATAGAAGTGGGTGCTTATAAACTGCGTGTATTGGAATTTGGAGGTCTGATCAACCTACCTTTTTCCAAATATTAAAAGCATTTTAATAAAGCAAAAGAGCATTGCTCTGATTCGTAAAACTTAAAATGAATGAGTCTTGAGTGTCTTACTTTCCGATTAAATAAAGGTTATATGGACATACTTACAGCTCGTCCAGTGCTCGAACATAAACCACTAGGAGTTTATAACATCTCTGTCCTCCTAACGTCTCCCCTGAGTTAAGAGTGTGTGCAGAGTGAATAGAAAATAAGTAAGACCGAATAAAAAGAATACGTGAAAATCTGTGAAACACAGCAGACGTGACAGCTTTCCTGATCTCTATGAGGGGTATCTGCATGATCACAATGAACTGGCCCATAAGTGTTGAGACATGTGTTCCAGGGAGCCGCTGCACACATAAGGAATGAAGAAGACCAGGTGGGTAACAAGGATGACACAGGAGGCAAGACAATGAAGAATAAACTGCATTCAATAACGCTGATGTGCTGCTCCTTAATAAAGAAATAAGAATTCATTCAGGAATATACAAATTCCTCATGTAAAAAAATGTTTCTTAAATTGAGATAACTTTATCTTTATCATATATATGTTATAACCTCAGTGAGATAAAGAAGACTCACACGCTCAGTCCTCCATCTATTTGAGGTGCAGACATGTTAATATATACAACTGAATTGAAAGAATGGTTGCACAATCAGAAGTACTTTCCTTTCATTTCAAGCAAGATAAAAAGTCAGTTCTCTCAGTCCAGTGTGTTTGAAGTGTGTGTTTCCCAGCGGTTGAGGCAGGCAGGCAGGCAGGTGAGAGGCAGAGAGGGAGGCACAGAGACACAGGCACTCAGGATTTATTCACACACACACTCACGTGACGCTACCAGCTATGGGAACTCATGGAGGACATACAGCCGAGTGTACAAAAAGCAAAGCAAAACATCCAGAAACTACAAATAAAAGTTCCAGTGAAGGCGACGTGCGCTACTCCTCTAAACGGAGGCCCCGCTCACACAAGTCCTGTGGCTTTGCACAGTCAAAAATATAAAGGCAGACTCCACACAGACACAAACAGCCTGATTTTAAAAGAGGGAAAATAAGAACTAGCTCACGCAATGATTCCCAAAAGCTGATGTGGGTCACTGAGATTATGGGTTTCTATTAAACGAGTCGTGTAAACACTGAGAGAACCTTCAACACATCTAAATTAAGTGATTTGGAAATATTGAAATCACTTTGCAATTTAGTTATTAGTTTGCCCCTTTTTGTAAATCATGCTGAAAGTGTATATAATACACATCTCTGCAATATTGTGCTTCAGGCTTTACTGTTCATCTTGTTTAATATGTTGTCTAGTGGATCATAAATAAATAGAAATACATACAGTTACATTTTTTAGTCCTCACTCCACTTGAACATTTTTTTTTTTCAAAACTTTTATTTATTTTATTTTTTTGGTTTTATATAATACAGCAAGCTAATATTCCGATTGAAGTAGGCTACAAGATTTTTTAATTAAAAAGTTGTTGTTTGTTGAAATTAATCAGCTTTCATTTACAGTTTTACTGTTGTCATTACATCATTCATTGAGCAAAAGTTGGTGCGTGCGTAATAAATCAATCAGGCCTTGATACAATACACAACCCTAGTCTGTGCTGAAATAAATCATACGGTTTTCTAAGAAAAAAGCCACAGTGTGTCAGAATGGCCGAGTGGTCTAAGGCGCCAGACTCAAGGACTCTGTCTTTCCAAAGAATTGGGTGTTCTGGTCTCCATAATGGAGGCGTGGGTTCAAATCCCACTTCTGACAATTTCATTATACTTATTTTAATAGGAATAAATGTGTTCATTTTACTATAAAAAGATTCACTAGGAAGTCACTAAAAATATTTTGAATCCAAACATGTTATTTAACTTGATTGTTTTAATATTCCAAATAACATATTACTTTGAAAAACCTCTCTGTCAGCCACTGGATCATAGTCTTAGGCTGGAGTGCGGACCATTGAGAACAGTAAACGATCTATTACTGGAAGTAGCTCAAATGTGAAGTGCCCTCGTTTAACATGCTATAGCAGGATCGACTCCAACTGCTGTTTACATTTCCTAACACGTTATGAG
Organism: Polyodon spathula; assembly: GCF_017654505.1. Taxonomy (NCBI): domain Eukaryota; kingdom Metazoa; phylum Chordata; class Actinopteri; order Acipenseriformes; family Polyodontidae; genus Polyodon; species Polyodon spathula. The sequence continues at coordinate 12,412 of NW_024473776.1, read as the reverse complement.
GACGAATACAAAGTTTGACACTTTCCTTGTAAGTGGGAGTAAACACAAGTTCTTTTCAGATGTAATGCCTTTACTTAAGCTCAGTCTAGACCAGCGGAGTGCATATCACGAGACTATATTCTTATATTAGTCAAACCCTAATTAAAGTGTTCCTAAATTGTTTTAACAGTACCAATGATCAATTTGAAATTTGCTTACTGATTTAAACAAACAACTGAACACTTGTAGGCCTACTTTGATGGTTTCTTTATGCGTTTCTACCATTGAGATACGCACTCAGAATGTGTTCCCTTCTTCCAGTTTCTCGTGTGATAGAAAAGTAAGTTTAGGCATGCGCATTGCCTGCCTCGTCAAGCAAGCTCGACCCACAGAACACAGGGGGGAATTTTAAAAGCGAATGAATCAACGAGCTGATACTACTTTTTGAAGAAATTCAAAACATACCTCTAGCCGAATCATTTGCTATTTAGTTAAATCATTCATTTTTTAAAATTTGCAAAAGGCAGACCATATTGTCAATAAAATCAGTGTAGGACAATTGAACACTCCTATCAAACTGTGGTATAACCTATGAGCAGAGAAGGGACACTTGCAGGGGAATTAGCTCAAATGGTAGAGTGCTTGCTTAGCATGTGAGAAGTAGCGGGGTCGATGCCTCTCCAAATCAAATAGTTTTAATGTATGTACATAATTATTACCAACGCATTATGGAGATTAATACAAAGTGTGACAATTTTTTGTAAATAGAGACGCCCGCCCTACACGCCCGCAGTCTGCTAATTTGTATGCTAGTGCGCCCTCCATTGCATGTCTTCAGAGAAGCAAAAAGGGAGGTCTTTTTTTAGCAATGGAAGTTGTGTTATTTGAGAATAAATATAAATAACAGAGGTTTCTATTCAATGTATTTTTCAGTGTCTTCAGCAAGTAATCTATTCAATGTATTTTTCAGTGTCTTCAGCAAGTAATCTATTGACATAAACAATAATGCAATCTGTGTTAAGAAATATATTTGGTCTTCTTTGAATGGAAATTAAATGGTAACCTGAATGCTAAGAAGGCTTTGCAATTAATGGATACACCTCTTACAGCAATTACCTCATTAAAGTTTCCGGAACTTTGGAAATGTTGCAAGTCTCAGGCTGGAGTGCGGACCATTGAGAACAGTAAACGATCTATTACTGGAAGTAGCTCAAATGTGAAATGCCCTCGTTTAATATGCTATAGCAGGATCGACTTCACCTGCTGTTTACATTTCCTAACACGTTATGAGGCCGAATACAAAGTTTGACACTTTCCATGTAAGTGGGAGTAAACACAAGTTCTGATGTAACGCCTTTATTTATGGGAATTCGGTGGACCAAAACACTTCCACTTTTTAACGTGTTTCGATATGAATGTGTCCAGCAACGTGCTTATAATTCAGTATGTCCAATATTTCGATGATTGCAAATATATAACAATGTCTTGCCTCAGTTAATCTTTTAGGAAAACTACTCTGCCAGCACAAGAAAATGAAGCTAGCAGAGGATGGTTTCGATCCATCGACCTCTGGGTTATGGGCCCAGCACGCTTCCGCTGCGCCACTCTGCTACAGAGCAGGAAAAGAACAAGTCAAAAGCCCCGTGTCACCTCAGTGCTGGGCGTGCTCCTCTGAGCAGACTGCATGCAAAACAACGAAACACAGTCTTGTTTTTTTTTTTTGTTTACATTTTGCGCAACTCTGCTACACTTGTGAATTATCAAGAAGAACAAAAAACTGAAGTTCCCTTTCAATTCGAAAATAGCCATCAAGGTACAGGCACTTAGGGATTGAGTGGCCAGCTGTAGAATTACCTCGGAGGTCGCTGTTTGAGTCGCCATCTGTTCGCTCTCCACAGCCCAGTACTCTCCCAGCCTTCCCAGACTTTATTAAGGAGGTGCAGCCCACTTGGGGGGCCCCAGCCTCTTCACCAGCAAATTCACGGAAAGCGGAGAGAGTGAGGTGGGACTGGTGTCTTTTCCACCAGTTGATGTTGCCTTCGCGGCCCCAGTCAAAACACAGATGCTCTCGGGCCTAACTAAGGACCCTGCATGTCCTAATCGACAGTGCAGTATCACAGAGGTTCATTTAAAGAAGGGCTATGCAGCGGCTTTAGAGGCAGTCAGACTGTTCAATGTGGCCAGCCTCCTGTCAGTCTACCAGGCGTCGCTGGTGAAAGACCTCCCTGAGCAACTTTCAGCGTCTCTGAGGGTGGAATTGGCGTTGATCGCTCAATTCCTTGTCAAGATTCTACAGTGACGTAGAACACCACCACAGCACCTACTGCGGCCGCGGGGTGCTAAGACACCTCCTTCAGCTGCAGCAGTGTGCGGTCAGCCTCCACTTGCTGGACCGCGGGGTGTAGAATGGTGCCCTCGTGAGCGAGCACAGCCAAAGCAGCCCTGAGACATCCAGGCAGCTATTAGCCCACCCTGATACTGTTCCACAGCTCCAGTTCTGGCAACAATGCACCAACAACATCTGGGTGCACAAAACCATTTCCACCGGGTACACCCTTCAGTTCCGGTTAAAGCCTCCCCCCTTCAGGGGGGTGGTTGTAACTGCAGTGAAAATTCGGTTCAGTCCTCAGCTCTGAATGTGGAGATACAGACACTGCTCAGGAAGAGTGCCATTCAACAAGTAGACCCTGCTCTGATCGACCAGGGGTTCTATTCCAAATACTTCCTAGTGCCCAAAAAGGACGGCGGGTTCCGCCCTATTTTAGATCTGTGAGTACTGAACAGATACCTATGGCGGTTATCGTTCAGGATGCTTACGCACAGGCTGTAACAGGGAGAGATCTGTGCTGACTCTGCTGGCGTGTTCACAGGCTGCAGGAAGAGGGCGGCAGTTGTGCAGCAACCGCCTGTGAGTCATGGCAGTGACACGGGGAGGTGGGAAAGTGGGTGTGTGTACTTTCTCCCTCTCTGAATGGCTGAGAGGCGCATCTTGGGAGATTGTTAGCCCTATAAATTAACGCTCTGTTGTTTCCTCAGATCTGCCCTTTTAAACGTGCAGAGTGCGCAGAAATGCTGGTCTACGACCGAGCGGAACGGAACGGAAATTCAGAGCAAGACAGTGAGGGAGGGGAACCCTTGGGCAGATCCCTGAATAAGGATAGCTGAGCAGGCTAGGTAGCCGGCAGCGTAGGACTGTGATCCGGGTCGCACAGGCTTTTTTATTTTTCCTGTTTCTTTGTGCCTTCGATTTTTGCAGTATTGTTTTGAAGAACCTGCAAGTGCACCTGAACTGTTTACCATTGCTTGGTATTCCCGTGGTTCTGTTTACCATAGTTGGTAAGCAGACCACGGACCAACAGCGCCCTCTGAGGGCTAAAGAAACCCAACGCGCCCCTGAAATAAAACTGGGCACCTGTGTGGTGTTTTCAATTACACCTGTCTGTCTCCTGGTCAGTGAATTACCCACACCACTTCCACACAGGCACATCATCCAGTCAGTCAGATACTGCGACTGGTTCACCACCGTGGACCTGACAGATGCGTACTTTCACGTTCCCATCTGCCCGGGTCACAGGAAGTATCTGCGTTTCGCATTCCAGAGCAGGGTGTATGAGTTTTGTGTCCTCCCATTCGGTCTGTCACTAGCTCCTCGAACCTTTTCCAAATGTATGGATGCCATTTTATCTCCCTTGCGGGCTCAAGGTGTCCGACTGCTGAACTATCTGGATGACTGGCTCTTCTGCGCACAGTCGAAGGAGCAGCTGGCACAGCACACAGTGATGGTTACGAACCATCTTCAGCGGCTGGGTTTGAAGGTCAATTCAGAGAAGAGCCGCCTCCTGCCAAGCCAACAGACCGAGTTCGTGGGGTTGCATCTGGACTCAGTGTCCATGGAAGCAACCTTGTCGACACAAAGAGTTGCCTCGTTGGAACGGTGTCTCTCCCTGTTCAGATTAAGGGAAACAATCAGCATGGAGCTGTGTCAGCGCATGCTGGGGCTGATGGCTGCCGCCTCACAAGCCCTTCCTTTGGGCTTATTACACCAGAGACCTCTACAGGCCTGGTTCAATGCCTTCGCGTTACATCCGCGGAGAGACAAACACCGCAGGTTGACGGTATCCCAGACCTGCTGGGAAGCACTACGCTGGTGGAAAGTTCCATCAAACATCCGCCAGGGCGTGCGCTTGGGTCCCATCTTCCGGAGGGAAGTGGTTACGACCGACGCTTCCAACCAAGGTTGGGGAGCAGTCTGGAACGGCTCAGGGACTCGCGGAGTGTGGTCAGGACCCTGGAGGTCAGCACACATCAATGCTCTGGAACTCAGAGCAGTGGACCTCACCCTCCGGCACTTCTTGCCAGTGCTCCTAGACAAGCACGTGTTGGTGCGGTCGGACAATACCACGGTTGTGGCGTTTATCAACCGCCAGGGCGGCCTACGGTCCCCACACCTTCACCAAATGGTAACACGACAGTTGCTATGGGCACAGCCACGTTTGACCTCTCTGCACGCGGTTCACCTACTGGGCAGAGCCAATTAAGCAGCGGACCTCCTATCCAGAGGAGGCCCTCTGGCAGTTGAATGGCGTCTCCACCCTCAGGTGGTAGAACGCATCTGGGAATGGTTCGGCATAGCGCAAGTGGATCTCTTCGCTTCGCGAGAGACCATGCACTGCCCCCTATGGTTCTCAGTGAGGGACCCCGACAGCCCCCTAGGAGTCGACGCACTGGCTCACGAATGGCCGCCAGTCCTCCTATATGCATTTACACCGATTCCGATGCTCCCTGCCCTCTTAGAGAAGGTCAGGGTAGAGCACGCGACAGTGATTCTGATCGCTCCTCGGTGGCCTTGGAGAATTTGGTTTCTGAGCGTGGTGCAGTTACTGCACGGTCAACCGTGGGAGCTTCCCCTGCGAGGAGACCTATTGTCCCAGGCCGAGGGATGGCTTTGTCACCCGAACCCCAAGCTCATGCAGCTATGGGCTTGGCCCCTGAACAGGAGCGCCTGTCAGCCTTAGGGCTTTCAACGGCGGTGATTTTGACCATTCAGAGTGCTAGGGCGCCCTCTACTAGGTCGCGTATGTGTACAAGTGGCAGTTGTTCCAGGACTGGTGTCTGGCGAGGGGCCTTGACCCAATCTCTTGTCCTATGGCAGTGATATTACAGTTTCTACAAAAACTGTTAGATGAAGGGAAGTCTCCCTCTACACTTAAAGTGTATTTAGCCGCCATATCAGCTTGCCATGTACGAATTGACGGATTATCACCAAGTTGCCATTTTCTGGTATCTCAGTTCCTTAAAGGCGCAAGACGCTTGTGACCTCCAAGAATCACCAGCTTACCGTCATGGAGCCTTGACGTGGTGCTAGAAGCCCTTACCAAGGCACCGTTCCAGCCTCTCCACACAGTGGATATGAAGCTTGTGTCTATAAAAACCGTGTTTCTGCTGTCAGTGGTGTCAACTAAACGTGTCAGCGAGTTACATGCACTGTCAGTGCATCCTTCATGTACTCGTTTTGCAGGAGACGGTTCTAAATTCTCCATGCGCCCAAATCCAGCCTTTTTGCCAAAGGTCATATCCCCGTTCCACATGAACCAGCCGGTCGAGTTGATGGCGTTCCATCCTCCTCCTTTTTCATCCCCAGAGGAAGAAAGGTTACACATGCTCTGCCCCGTGCAGGCATTGAGATGTTATATTGACCGTACAACGACTGTGAGGCAAACAGAACAATTGTTCATATGCCATGGTTCTAAGACTTTGAGTCAGCTGTTGTCTAAACAACGCCTTTCCCATTGGGTAGTAGATGCTATTAATTTAGCTTATGAATCTGCAGGCCTTCCAACACCAGGCAGTTGAAGGCGCATTCTACTAGGGTTATGGCAACATCCTGGGCCCTCTTTAGAAGAGTACCAGTGTCTGACATTTGCGTGGCAGGCAGATGGGCTACACTGCATACTTTTATGAGGTTTTACATATTAAATGCGGTGGATTCCTCTGCTCCATTGTTTGGAGCATCTGTACTACACTCTATGGCACCTCAGGATGCCAATATAGTGTTTACTATCCCACCTTAGGACAGATGTCATTGCGAGCATAGACGCTGAGGCGCAGCTCCGCATATGCCTAGATGTATTGCCTACGCAGTTGTGTTATGACGTAAGTCTGTCCTACTGCCGAGAATCCTCCCTCGCGACGGCTTGGGTACACTGTTCCCATACCTTGATGGTTATTTTCGAATTGAAAGGGAATGATAGGTAATGGATGCAAGCCCGGTTCCCTGAAAGAGAAAATAACCATCAAGCCGCGAGGTCGCTCCGGAAGCCTTCACGGCCTGAATCAATGACTCCTGGTATCCACTTGGGACCGTAACTGAAGTTTCTTGTCATCACAGAGTCTCCGTCTCCAAAACTCCTCCCCTTTGTGTGCTTGTCGTGGTGTTCCTTTTGTTTATTCTGCTTAAGTTCTACTTTTCTCTTTAAATCGGGATGCACTAAATCAAGCGTAGACCGAAGTTTCCTCCCTAGTAGCATCTCTGCTGGGGAGAGTCCTGTGGTAGTTTGAGGTGTTAACCTATAGCTGAATAGTACCCTTGACACTTTAGTTGACATACTTCCTTCTCCCGCTTTCTTCATCATCATCTTGAATATTTGAACGGCTCGTTCTGCGAGACCGTTGGAAGATGCATGAAACGGGGCTGATGTAACATGGACAATGCCATTTTTGTTCATGAATTCCTTGAACTCTGAGCTGACAAAACAGGTGCCGTTATCAGAAACTACCATTTCTGGTAATCCCTGATTGCTAAAACTTTTTCGCAAGCAGTCAATTGTAACAGCTGATGTTGCTGAAGTTACCGGGTAAACATCCATCCATTTGGAATGAGCATCTATGAGTATCAAAAACATCTGCCCCATAAATGGTCCTGCATAATCTAGGTGCAATCGCTTCCAGGGTCTGTCTGGCCACTCCCAGGGATGTAGCGGGGCTGTGGCTGGTGCTTTCCGGTGTTCCTGACACTTGCTACATGCCTTTACCCGTGTCTCTATCTCCTCATCTAGTTTGGGCCACCAGAAATAACTTCTGGCCAGAGCCTTCATGCGCGAAACCCCTGGATGGCACTGATGCAGCTGTTCCAACACAGCCTGTCGTCCTCGCTGTGGGATGATGACACGAGCCCCCCACAAGACACAACCATCTTGCACACTCAATTCTGTCTTCCTAGCAGAATAAGGTGTAAAATCTGTTCCTTCCCCCTGCTGTGGCCACCCCCTTAAAACGTACTCTCTCACCCTAGACAGTATGGAATCTTTACCTGTCCACACTCTCACCTCTTCTGCGGTCACCATCGCTATGTCTTCCATCATCAGCACCCTGTCTTCCAGACCTGTGGATTGGGAAGTGTCCGGCAGTGGCACACGACTCAAGGCGTCTGCGTTGCCGTGGTCCTTACCCGCCTTGTAGACTATCACGTACTCATACGCCCGCAGTGTCACAGCCCACCTCTGGATCCTCGGTGACACCATCTGTGGAACAGCCTTCATTTCGTTGAAGAGTGAAAGAAGCGGTTTATGATCTGTGCATATGGTGAACTTTCTACCATAGAGATACTTGTGAAACCATTGCACCCCAAAAATCACAGCCAGTCCCTCTTTATCAAGCTGAGAGTAGTTTCGTTCAGCTGATGTGAGTGTTCTTGACATAAAACCTATGGGTCTCTCCCACCCATCCGGCATGAGGTGTGAAAGTACTGTGCCTATCCCGTAGGGGGAGGCGTCACAGGACAGAATCAGCTCTTTCTCACTGTCGTAATGCACAAGTATATCTGTGGATTGCATGAGCTTTTTAGATTTCTCAAAAGCAGCCTCCTGCTCTTTTTTCCATTGCCATTTTGTGTCTTTTCTCAACAATTTGTGCAGTGGAGCCAACAGTGTTGACAGGTTAGTTAAAAACCTGTTATAATAGTTCAACAGTCCTAAGTAAGCCTTAAGCTCTGTTATGTTGGTAGGTGCAGGTGCATTTTGGATAGCTTGTACCTTGTTCTTAAGTGGGTGTAGTCCTGTGGCATCCACTTTGTGACCCAGAAACTCAGCCTCACTTCCCAGAAAGGTACACTTCCTTCTCTTTAGCCGTAGGCCTGCCTCCTCCACTCTCTGAAGTACCTCGCTTAGCATCTGCAGGTGCTCCTGATCATTCTTGCCCGTCACCATGATGTCATCCAGGTAAATGGCTACATGGGGAATTCCCTGCAGCAAACCCTCCATAATTCTCTGAAAGATAGCTGGACTGGATGAAACCCCGAATGGAAGACGGTTTACAGTAAATAACCCTTTGTGTATGTTTATATTTACGTTCTTTTTTGATTCCTCATCCAATATTACCTGTTGATAGGCATGATTCTTGTCCAATTTGCTGAATTTTGCCCCTCCTTAGAGCTTTGCAAAAAGATCTTCAATTCTGGGAATGGGATACTGTTCCAGTTTGGACACCCGATTTACAGTAAGTTTGTAATCTCACAGAGTTATCAAGCTTTAGCACTGGTACTATTGGAGCTGCCCACTCAGAAAATTTCACTGGTTCAATTATTTTGTCTCTAAAGAGGCGGTTCAGCTCAGCCTCCACCTTCGGTTTCATAGCATAAGGCACAGGTCTTGGCTTAAAGAACCTTGGTGTTGTCTCTTTGTCAACATATATTTTAGCCGGTGGGCCTCGCAATGTCCCCAATTCCTCTTTGAATACATTCTCATGTTTCTTCAACACATCCTGGAGTGTTGTTTTGTCTCTACCTATCTGGTTTACAGTGCCCCAGTTTAATTCCAACTCCTTAATCCAACCGCGGCCCAGTAGGTTTGGTCCTTTGCCAGACACTACTACTACTGGCAGCTGTTTAACAGTCTCTCTGTACTGTACAGTTAAGTTTGCAGTACCCAGTGTTTTCACTCTTTCACCTGTATAGGTTCTGAGATGCAGGGAACATGTCTTTAGCTCAGGTACTTTTGCCCCATTCCTTAGTTTGGAGTACTCTGTTTCATTCATAATTGTAACACTGGACCCCGTGTCAACCTCAAACTGCAAATCCGACTTGTTCACTTTTAACTGTAATGTGATAGGCGCCACCCTGGGAATGCTTGTCTCTGTTACGTTATTCATAATGAACACGTCTTCACCGTCACTTGCATCTGTTTCAGGATTTTCGCTAATGTGATGAACCCCATGTTTTTTTCCACTTTTCCCTGCTTTTGTTTTCCTCCCCCTCTAGGTTTGGTTTTCTCCACAGATGAGTTCGCCCTGCACGCTTTCCTGATGTGCCCCTTTTTTCCGCATCTGTGACACATTTCCTTAAGAAAACGACAGTCATTCGCCATATGCTCACCACCGCATCTATAACATGCCCTCATAGTTCCGCCAGTTCGTGGTTCCCTCCACGTTTTTAGCTTTTGCACTGTAGCCTGGCTAACATGTTTCCAGTTAGCACCATTGCTTCCTTTGCTTTGCCATTGTAAATCCTGAACGTCTTTGTTCGCTGTCTCCAATGCCTGAGCAAGTTTCAGTGCTTTTTCAAATGTTAACTCGGTTTCGGCTAACAGCCTGAGCTGAATATGATCATCGTCTATACCACAGACTAGCCTGTCCCCTAACATTTCATTTAGCCTATCTCCATAGTTGCAATGTTGAGCCAGTTCTCGTAGCACTGCCACATATTCAGTCACACTCTCATTTGCCTGTTTGTTTCTCGAGTTAAATTTAAAGCGTTGAACTATTTCGCTGGGCTTTGGGTTGTAGTGCGTTTTCAACAGTTCAACTAAATCGTCAAACGATTTGTCCCCTGGCTTATCTGGGCTTAACAAATTTCTCATCAGAATATATGTTTGGCTTCCCACCGAACTTAAGAGAATCACCCTTTTTTGCTTCAAAAAAATGCGACAGCACTTCACAATATTCCTCCCATGTCTGTAGTTGACTATCAAACGGCGCGGTTGTTCCTACCGTGGCAGCCATGTTCCGTTGTCTGTGAGCGCTCTCGCTAACGTTAGCAGGTTGGGCCGAAGCTATGCAGCTACACTTGTCTCTTTCCTTCGTTGTCTCCGTTTTCAACGACCTAAGACAAGTTGCCCGATTTCCTCGTTGCCATATGTAATAACCCGAGATCCAAGATGCAAGAGTATAACTTTAATCACAGTGTCTTTATTAGAACAATCTCTGTTGAAACCTACACATTAGTGTTTTCTAAGGACTTCCTCGACCCCACGGTATCCTAGGTAGAGGGTAAGTATGTAGGGCGCTACTGACCTCTAGTGGCATAACTTGAACTGCATTATATACATAAACATTCACATTACTACATTGTCCTATAGAGATTATCACCGTTTAGTGGTCTTTGGGGGGGGGGGGTGTCAATGGCGGTGTGCGGACGTAACGAAGCGTCATGAAGGAGATGTAATCAAGACTGGGCAAGAACGTTTGCAATGATTAGAGGAAACAGACGCGGTAATGGATCCGAGGGAGAGAGAGGGGGAGCGAGGGAGAGGGAGATGGAGGGAGAGGGGGTGCTTCGCGCAATTAATACAGGGTGATATCTAAACAAAAAGAAAAGCTCTAAAACTGCATTAAAAAAAAAAAAAAAACAAAAACCCATGTATATTATTTTAAGTGTCTCACGTTAAACACGCGACCGAACTCGCTGTGCATTTTTCCGGTTATTTTAGTTTCTTATTGAAACATTGAAAGAGAGAATAAGAAAGGAACCAATTCGCGATGAGTCTGTAAATATTATATGTTGAAGAACCAGATTTACTCTTGTGACAATGTGATAAAAACGCCTGGCTACATATTCTACACACACACCCTGCAGTCTTTATGTAATCTCATCCATATCAAAGTGCACAGATATCTGTATCTATTTTTTGTTGTATGATCTTCGTCCTCATGCTGGTGCTTCTTCTTGAATTAAACAGATAATGTCCCCCGGAAGCCAGCGCTGTGCGCCGATGTTAATGGGTTTAGGTATTTGTGGTTCTAACGAAGCATACAAATGCGCCTGTCTGTGCGCCTCTCGAATAAGATTTGAGTCCTGTGTCTCCTATTGCTGTAAAGCAGGGCGTGTAAAGGGAAAGCGCTCCGCTCGTCAAAGCGCACAACGCCGCGCCTCCACGCCGGTGGAGTGGGAGGAAGATTGGAGCACCTCGGCAACTTTTACACTTGCATCGTTTCCAATGGCACCGCTTTAATCACTGTGTCTTTCTGTTTCAGACCTTTAGAAGAACATCCACATCTTTGTATTCATTCATTCATTCATTCATTTATTTAAATTCTCCACTCCTACAGAGAAGGAGACAATGCGGGAGCAACACTCAGGAAGAAAAATGAAGAAAAAAAACCAAACAATTCCTGGGGATAAGACACAGATTACCGATGGGAGCAGTATCTACTCAAAGAGAAAATATAGCAGCTCTGTATGTATCTTACTAATGAGATACACTTGGGTTTATATAATAATAATAATAATTTATTTTAATTATGTGATGATGCCTCTTGCTTCAACACAACTTGTTTTTTATCGTTTAATGCACTTCACAAAATGCAGCGAAAATAATTATAGCACTTGAACTTTCACAATGGATACCTGGCTCCTATGCGCATTTAAATTAAAATAAATAAATTCAAATAAAGGAATAAACTTTAAGCTTACAAAATCTTTGGGTATCGGTGTTCTAAGTGTGTCATTTCAATGACTTATTCACATATTCACTTATTTTTTAAAACCACAAAAGTAACCCCAGAAGTAATGACTAAAGCTAAGGTTTACAATTTTAAAAAAGCAAACTATGAAGGTATGAAACAGAGACTAACAGAAGTAGATTGGAGTAAAATAGAGAAAGCACCCACAGAAGAAGGGTGGTTGTTCTTCAAAAATGTAGTACTAGAGGCGCAAAACAATTACATCCCTAAAGTAGACAAATCTAAATGTAAAACTAAATTGCCAAAATGGTTTAATAGATCAATTAAAAAAAAATATTCAGCGAAAAAAGGCACTTTAATTTGAGCATTAAAAAAGGACCAAAAAGAAAGTACACAGAAAGAGTACACAAAACTGCAAACGCAAGTCAAAAAGGAAGTTAGAAAGGCCAAGAGAGAAATAGAAATGAACATTGCTAAGGGAGCTAAAACCAATTCCAAAATGTTTTTCCGCAGGATCCATCCAACAGCAAGGAACATTCAAGAGAACCCATTAAATGTTTGCATTGCAGATCCAGATGTAGCCCCGTCCTGCTAATTCGCGCGATTGACAAATGTCTTTAACAAGAATTAACTGATATGTCATGCCGACCACACTTCATAGTTTATTTTTCATAATTTATTAGAGCACCCATTGATTCTTTTTGATTTGTTTTTATCAAACCATGGAACTAAAGATCTAGGAAAATCTTGGAAAAGCCAC
>NW_024473775.1:0-10357 GCF_017654505.1 Polyodon spathula | reverse complement strand
ACATGGTAAAACGATGGAGACTTTTCAAGAAGTTGTTTGAGATGCCTGACAACATGCCACACATGTCAAATTGTTAACGTTCCACAAAAAAAAGGGAAACAAAACTGAACCAGGTAACTACAGACCAGTAAGCCTGACTTCTATTATATGCAAACTTATGGAAACTATAATAAGATCCAAAATGGAAAATTACCTATATGGTAACAGTAAAGAGACAGTCAACATGGTTTTAGGAAAGGGAGATCATGTCTAACTAACTTGCTTGATTTTTTTGAGGATGCAACATCGACAATGGATAATTGCAAAGCATATGACATGGTTTATTTAGATTTCCAGAAAGCTTTTGACAAAGTCCCGCACAAAAGATTAATTCTCAAACTGAACGCAGTTGGGATTCAAGGAAACACATGTACATGGATTAGGGAGTGGTTAACATGTAGAAAACAGAAAGTACTGATTAGAGGAAAAAATGAATGGAGTGTGGTAACCAGCGGTGTACCACAGGGATCAGTATTAGTTCCTCTGCTATTCCTAATCTACATTAATGATTTAGATTCTGGTATAGTAAGCAACGGTCACAATGTTGCAATTTCGAGGGCGACGACACAAAATGTAGGAGGAGTGGTGAACCTTTGTGACGTGAGCCGCTCTCTCAGGGAAAAAAAATAATTCAAAATGGCCTGAAGCTAATTGTCCGATCACGTGGTGATCACGTCAACTCTGTGACAGTTCAGCTGGAGTTTGGGACTTGTATATATTTACAGTTTCTCAAATTGAGGATAACTGTTTCGTGTGTTCGCTGACCTGCTATAACCCTCTCTCTATTTGAATATGGGAAAATATAATACCTTATAAATGTACTGGCAATGATGTATGTATGTATTATATATGTATGTATTAATCTTGACAGAATAAATGCTTTTTTACCAAGCTCCAACAACCATCAATGAAAACGCTGAGGATTGCTCTGTTTAAAGAAGACTCCATCTCCCAGCAGCAATTCGCATCTATAACTCAATCTCCCAGCAGCCTTTGGAACGCCCAATCCATGCCAATAGAGTACACTGTAAAATAAATAAATAAATAAATAAAAAAAAACCCTGAAAACGTTCTGGTTCTTTCAGCATCCATTCTCAGTCCACACTTTGTCTGTTTTATGTTTCACCTCAAGGGCTTTCTGTATTTGTAGTTTTCTTGGCATACTTTGAAACCCATGCCTCTGTTATGGAACTACAGCCCCCACAATGCAAAGCGCCAGGACACACCCAGGCACACGCGTATGAACGCTCAGTCTCTCCGGGAATTGTATTATTATTGTTATTAGAATGTGCAGTGCAGTCTTCAGCATTTTCCACATTTGATATTAATCAGAAGACACCAGAAGAAAGAGGTGAGCCCGATTTAATCAAGAGTTTGGAATGGGTAAGAGAGTGGAAGCGACAGTGTGGGAGAAGTACAGGCGTGGAAAAGTGCAGAGCAGTTTAGAAGCAGTAAGGAGAAATTACATTTTTAATTGCTTTAATCAGAAAACACAGGACATTGGGCAAACACTGCAGCTCAAACTCAAACAGCCGCGTGTGTTTTTCTGATAACAAGCTGAAACTCGGAGCAGCTGATTCAAATTCAGGGGAGGAGCCAACAGCACAGCAGAACAACGCAGCTATAAACGAGTCAGTCTTCCCAGCGACAGCGAGTGGAAGCGACAGCGTGGGAGAAGTACAGGCGTGGAAAAGTGCAGAGCAGTTTGAAAGCAGGTTGAGGGCTGCAGAAGAAACTAAACTTCAAAAAAAAAAATCAACATGGTCTTCAAGCCAGTAATCTGTGACACCTGCTTGATGTGGGAAATCCGAGAAAACCCAGCGGAGCTAAACCAAGTGTGCGTAAAGTGCCGCGCGATCCAGGACTTGCATAAACTAGTAAGTATGCTAGAAATGAAGCTGGAAGAAATGAGACAGCAACAGGATCTTGAGGAGCTGGCACACCCACAATTCATGGAAGTCTGCATCACCCCTAACAGAATGAAAGCCACCAGGGAGATAGAAGGTCAGAACAGCTGGGTTCAGGTAGGCAGAAGCAGGGAAAAAAAGAAACTTCGTCAAACACAACCACCAGAAATCAAAACAACCAACAAATTTGAGTCACTTCAGAATTTTGATGAGCAGAACCAACAACAAGAGAATGAAAGGAACAACATCCAGGATCTCATTGACAGTGGTGACCAGAAAGCAAAAAGAAGGGAGGTCATAGTTATTGGGGACTCCATATTGAGAAAAACAGCAAGTTCAATTCGTAGTTTGGACCCCCTTACTACAACAGTGTGCTGCCTTCCGGGAGCCTCTGTCAAGCACATCACTGAGAACGTGGACAGGCTCCTAGAACGAACAGGAGATGACCCGGTAGTAGTCGTCCACATCGGTACAAACAACATTGGAAGAGACATTGGAATGAGCAAGATGGGCCGAATGGCCTCCTCTCGTTTGTAAACTTTCTTATGTTCTTATGTTCTTATGACAACATGTAGCAAAACACAAACAAACGAAAAAAAACTTTTACTTTGCAAGCACATTCAATGAATACACGTTGCGTTTATTTTCAACTAGCCACCTGCTTCTGCAAAAGGAAAACTAAAAAGGCATTTCAGACCCTGACAACGCAGTACAAACAACTTTCAGTGAGTCATTGCATTAGCATGTGTGTGCGCGTTTATTTTTGCACGAGTCCCAGTTTGTGATCCCCTCCCACAGGGGCGGGTCACTCAATGCCGCCGCTCTTCCTTCAGTAAAGACCCTTTGGTCGATGTTACAGACTAGAACTGAAGAGCAGCTCCTAGTTCAAGAACGGCTCTCACCTGGAGGAAGTCTATTACACCCGCCCGTCCAGCGCCGCACTGTCTTTGGGGTGAAGCATGTTGCTGGCTGCAAAGCGTGTGGGCCATTTGTGGGAAGCAGCAGGCTGGTTAAGGACTGAAGGGCTGTGTGTGCAGCTCCTAATGAATTGCAGTTGCAAGGCAATTTGAGCTGTAGTGGAACCGTGGCACACCTGTGCAATGCAGTAGTGATTATCCCTTGTAATTGATTGATTGCAGCCCAATGACGCATTTATCTGTCATTTCAGACCGATGAGCAGCCTGCGTTCCCAAGGTGTTCGTAGCGCTGAGGTCCCCACTGTGTTCGCTACAATGTTGAACTCCCCCCCTCCCTTTCCCCTTGTAAACACACTTGACTTCCACACCCCATTTACTTTTGTGTTCACAGTGTACTGTGCAGATCTACAGCAGACACGTCTAATTTGATTAATGTGCTTTGGACTGGATTAGAGCTCTCCCACCCTCCCTCAGTTCAAGTAAACTCAAACCTCTCATCCCAGAGAGGCGACGACAGGCGACCAACCTTTCTGTTCTTGTTCGGTTCGAGTTTGTTCATTGTTCATTTCAAATTTGGATTTGGGAAAGCAGGACCCCTGGGGTTCTACCCCATTTTTTTTTTCTTGTTTTGATCTCTACTCCCCTCTCCTCATCTCCAGCTCTCAACGCTTTCAAGCAGGGACTCACATTTTAAACACAGGTTCAATATTAAACACATTGGTGTATTCTCCAGATGTGGCCCGCAGAGATCACAAGGTAAACTCCAGAGTCTCTGTTCTGTCCCATCTTGCTTGCCAGTGAAGTCTGCTTTTGTTGTTTGTGTTCTTTTTTTAAAAGCTGCTGTCAGGAAAGTGAGCCCACATTTCATATTGAATCCTAATAGTGCTGAAAATGACTTTGATTAGCTTGTGAGTGGAAAGGACTGCAAGAGACATTTAGCTAGTATTCAATCTAGAAGAGTTTGATTCGAGGTTGGGGTTCAAATTGATATTTTAGAGACTTGGTAATTGTTGTGATTGATCAGTTGAAGTGATTTGTTTGTCGCTGTCTGTGAGAAGCTCATTTTAACAGATTGCTGCCCAGCGCAATTGTGATCAATGATGTGTTTGGAATTGATTAAGAGAACAGGAATTGGGATTGGGAATTGGAATTGGAATTGGAATTGGAATTGGAATTGGAATTGGAATTGGAATTGAAAAGGAAAGTGGAAATGTTATTGGGACAGATAAACGAGAATTGACCCTCGACCCTGATTGGCTTACATTGTGATAATCCCACACTGTGTGTAACGGACGTGTGTGCATTCCCCTAGTCCTCCTCTGCACCAGCATATCTCTTGATAACACACACCTGCCCTTAGCGCCACTATGCAGTGAAAGAATGAAGGGGGTGAGCAAAGGGTAGCCACTCCCTTATAGAAGAGGGTTTCTGATCCCTGCAGAACCACATGGGTCAACTTTGGACCAGAAAAGAAATTGGTTTGGTTTCACAGAGCCCCCTCTAGCACCAATCTTGGACTACCAAGCCTTAGAAAAGTTTCCCACAGTATTTTTGCAGTTTTTCCCCTGGTTCTATAGTTTTTGAATAGACTTTATCATACCTAAATAGGTTACTATGCCTTGCTTTCACTGGGCTTTATTACACAGAATAAGCCCCTGTGTGGTGGAACCAGCTGCTGGAGAACTCCAGGACCGTCCCGTCTCTCACTGCCTTCCACCGCCTCTTCAAGGCTCACCTGTTCAGATTGCACTGTAGATCTCTGGCTCTACTGCTCCTACTGTGCGCTGGACTCGCCTGCCCTCAGCACCACGTTACTGCATCCTCAGCTGATGCCCTGTCCTTCCACTCCTGCACTGCTGATATGTCATTGCAGATACAACTTCTTGTAATTGTAACTCGCTGCATCCTAGTTCATATTGTATTCTAGTAGTGTTATTATTTGCATGTACTGTAAACTACACTGTGTTTAAATATGAAGCTTGCATTGTAACCCTGTGCTGCCCTGTGACACCTGTGTAAGTCACCTTGGATAAAGGCGTCTGCCAAATAAATAAATGATAATAATTTTACTATGGTAGACTTTTTACAAGGGCCGAGTTATTTTGAGGATAAGGTAGTCTGTGCAATTAGACAATTGTGGAGGACCCGAGCCACAACTCGGTCCCAGTAATTTTAATATATTAACTAGAAATTATGCTAACTGTCTTATTATTGCAGTGAGGTTTTGCACGAAGGGTTTCGCTCGATTCCTTGTGTACCTTCAGGGGTTAAAACGCAGTATAATATCCTTGTGACTTCTGATGACCTCGGTTTGCGTTCCACACATGGGGCACAGGCAGCGAAACAACAAGTCCGTATCGTGCAAGAGTGAGTTCTGTACGCTCCAGAATCCATCTGCTAATTATCCGGGACTCGGTCAGGAATTCATCATTTTAAAACACGACCCAACCACCCAACCTGTTTTTATGAGTGCAGGATGGCCCCTATAGCCTGGGCATTGCCTGTTCGAGTCTGGGCTATTCCACAGCTGACCATGGATGGGGGTTCCCAGGAGGTGGCGCTCAATTGGCTGAGCATCGCCACGGGGAGCTGGAGGGTCTAGGTCGGCCAGGGTTCGCCCCAGCGATCCCTGTAGTCTGGCCAGGAGGGCGCGCTCAATTGGCTGCCCATCGCCACGGGGTCCTGGAGGGTCTAGGTCGGCTGCATGGTGAATCCCAGCGACCCCTGTAGTCTGGCCAGGCACCTGCGGGCTTGCCTGTTATCTGCCCGGGGGCTGCGTTGTCCTCTGACGCAGTAGCTCCTGGGGGGCTGCATGGTGAATCCGCATAATGACTAAATTTATAAAAAAAAGGACTTGTTGCCAGGAGGTTCCCAGGTTCAAATCCCAGCCACTGACTCACTGTGTGTGACCCTGAGCAAGACACTTAACCTCCTTGTGCGCCGTCCTTCAGATGAGATGTAAAACAAACACGGTCCTATTGGAAGTGACTCTGCAGCAGCAGCAGTTGTTGATCCATAGTTTATGCATAGGATAAAAGCATAATCAAATCAAATTAATCATTGATTTGTAATAATATTATGTAACAGATAGCTTATCAATATTTCAGACTGCTGGACTATTTTATTGTAAAACCAACCTGTTCAACAGCGCAAGAAAAACAAATCTATACATACAAAATAGTTTGATATCCTTGATCCCATTCTACAGCAGCCACTCCAGCCAGTCTCATTGAACCCAGTCATGGGCAGGGCTGCCCAGCTGCTGAACTCTGAGCTCCCCCAGACAGACTCTTTATAATGGTGAATTACTCCATTCAAGACTGGTAATGGGTTTGAATAGACTTGAAGGTCAATCAGCAGTCTCTGGTAGAAGCCAGAGCACAATTTAGCAGCTAATTCAAATCACAATGTTTCTAATGAGCAGAAAAAAAAAACAACGATGTGGGATCTTAGCCCTCTCTGTTTAAATGGCTTTGTTCTATCAGTCATCTTTTTAGTTTGATAAACTTAAGCTTGTGTCGTTCCCATTGTGGTGTACAATGACGCCTCTCTCAAAGGTCAGCTCACTTCACTGTTAACAGACCTTCAGTGTCAAGGTCACCGCACTGTTAAGACCAGACAGGGGACCACATACAATTCATATTTGGTGCAATTTGTTGTATGCAGCTTTTATTGGAAATAATATGCCAGCTACTATGAGACTTTGATAATTAGACCACAGTACCGCTCGGAATACCTTGCAGTCACCTGTCGCAGTATTTAGAAAAAACTGATAATCCTGCCAATCATACAGCGCCACAATTGCACTGATGCGCTTGCGCAGTGTGGCTCATAATGAGGGGCTAATGGATTATAAAACTCCAAAGCATGTGCCTGGCTTCAGAAAACAGGGGATGCAGATAGAAACGAGGAGGCACTCAGAGTTCATGTCGGAAGCTGCTGTTTTTTGAAAGCGGTCAAACATCTGGTAATTTTACAAAACTAGAAACAGACAACTGTTCTCTATTCAAAACCCTCTCAAGCACTCCCTGTGTGTTTTTGTTTGCTCAATTTTTCTCTTTAAACAGTTAAAGAACAATGAAAACCCTTTGAAAATATGTCCCTGTGTCTAATGTATTCACGCAATTAACCGCACAATTATCAAGCATTTTCATAAGAAAGTTTGTTTTGGTATGTTAATAAAACACATGCAGGTGTCAGGTTTTGGTATGTTAAAGCACATGCAGGTATCAGGTTTTTGTATTTTGTTAATAAAGCACATGCAAGTATCAGGTTTTGTTATGTTATTAATAAAGCACATGCAGGTATCAGGTTTTGGTATGTTAAAGCACATGCAGGTATCAGGTTTTGGTATGTTGTTAATAAAGCACATGCAGGTATCAGGTTTTGATACATTGTTAATAAAGCATATGCAGTATCAGGCGCCGGATCCCTCTGAGTTTTTTGAGAAACAACATCCTTTTGAGATATTTTCAGCTGTATATCATGTGTTATGCGTTTCTCTATGTGAAGTTGTGGAAGGGTGGTGGGTAATTCATTGACACAGGAGACAGACAGGTGAATTTGGCAACACCGCACAGGTGCCCAGTTTTATTTCAGGGTGCTGGTTTTTCTTTAGTCCCGCAGATGGCTCTGTGGGTCCGTGGTCTGATTTATAAACGATGGTAAACAGAACCACGGGCATACCAAGCGATGGTACACAATACCGGCGCCCTTACAGGTGCTTCGAAACAATAATTCAAAACAGAAGGCACAAAGAAACAGGGAAAATAAAACAGTAACAAAAACTACAAAGAAAAGGTGCTGCACTTTGCAGCGATATCCCGGTCAACGCTGCCCGTGTGACCCAGATCACAGTCCTACACTGCCGGCTCACTAGCCTGCTCTGATATACTCATCAGGGGTCTGCCCAAGGGTTCCCCGCCCTCAATATCTCGCTCTGAACCTCTGTTTCTTTCTCTCCCCCTGGTTCTCGGTCGTTGACCAGCTCTTCCGCACTCTCAGCACGTTTAACAGGGCAGAGCTGAGGAAACAACAGAGCATTAATTTATAGGGCTAACAATCTCCCAAGACGTGCCTCTCAGCTATTCAGAGAGGGGGAAAGTTCACACACCCACTTTCCCACCTCCCCGTGTCACTGCCATGACTCACAGGCGGTTGTTGGACGACTGCCGTCCTCTTCCTGCAGCCCGTGAACACGCCAGCAGAGTCAGCACAGATCTCTCCCTGCTACAGAAGTATTATGGATTGTCTTTTTGTTACTGCATCTTGTAAAGCACTTTGTGATGGTGCTCCACTATAAAAGGCGCTACATAAAATAAAGACTGATTGATTGATTGATGTTCTCTTTAGACACTGTGACAGGCTCGCGAGTGGATTGAGGCTCAGAGACAGAGAAAAGGCAAAAATAAAGTTCTGTAAAGAAAAAAATAATCAAATAAATAGGCACAAGGGCCAACTGAACGAGGTTCAAACAGAAATAATCAAAAATGAACTTACAAGTAAACGGTCAGGTTCCAGGTCTTTAAAAGATACTCCTTTAATTCTAAACACAAAACTCTGCAACACAAAAATAAACTCCCAAACAAAGGAACACACTCCAAACAAAAAAACACACACTCCTCCCAGCCAGGCCCTCTCCCCTGGCTTTTATCCCCTGTGGCTGGAGCCCAATTAATCAATAATTATTCAATTAGAGCTCCAGCCACATTCTCACATGTTTTTCTGGCAGGGAGGAATTTAACCCCCTCCCTGCCAGTTCCAAACATATTCATATAGACGGGGAGTTCCCCGTCCCGGACACATTCAATGCAACCATGAGCAAAAACTGACCCCACTTTCAAATACATCGTCAAGCAAAACATTACCAGTTAATAATCAGAATTGTCTCTCGCCATTCATTTCAACCAGGTGAGTTTTGTCAGCAGTACAGCGCTGTCTTGTTTTCCTTTTCTTAATGAGGTATTATCGGTATTGCATGAGAAATCCCATTCCACGCACACTGGTGTAATAGATACTGCTCAGCCAAGCGCTTACAAATGAAACATGGATCTTACGCACATAAAGAGGGAAGGAGGGTTGCGAGATTAGCAATGCATGCATTCGATAGAATTTGATTAGGATTTAGAGAAAAAAAAACCTATACTAGAAGTGTGTGTCGTTACCAGGGCATCAGAAGCGTAGCTGTAACTCCACTGTTTGTTTTCAAGCACGCTTTCCCTTGATAAAGTCCGAAATGTTGGGAAGCATAGCATGTTATTAGAAGTAATAATTACAATGACAGTGGACGGGCCAGCTTGATACGTGTGAGAATATCGTGAACACACAACGCGCTCTAGAATCTTCCCATATAGAATCTCGATGTGTCGATAAAGTTCTCTCTGTTACAAGCTTGGCATTAGCAGATGTAAAGCCTTGTTTCCGTGCCCAGGCTCAGCGGTTGTGGTGCAATACAATTCCTCAGGTTACATTTTGCTGGGAAACGATAGTGAATAATGGCTGAGTAAATTGCCAGATAAAGAATTTACAAGCAGTTGATAAAAGGCCAGCAGTCAGAACACCGACCCCACACTTCGCTCAAGGCGGGTTTTAGTTTGCAAAGCACATTAAATAAAGGAAACAATTCCTGGAGTTTGAATGCAGGCCTATATTTAGCCGTCGCTGTAGAAACTGCTTCGCCCCTATCGGACCCACGTATCGTTATAAGTTAATAATTCCATTAAAACAAACAGGGCCGTGAGCGGCAATTTCTTCATCAAAGCGCCCTTTCCAAGATTAAACTTTGATAAGAACTTCAAAGAGGAAAGCGAGAGAGGAAAGCGGAGCGGCAGACCATGCACATGATTGCGCTTTACATTCTGCTTTAAAGTCAAAACAAAAAAGTAAGTACTGATTCTATAAATGAGATGAGGTAAACAAAGTATTCAATGTGATTATTGATTATGTGTATATAATCTCGGAAAGCATTTTTAAAGGGCACCGCGGCATGGATGCAGAGACGCAAACATTGCTTTTCAATAAAACCTTCACACTTCTGAACATCATTGAAGTCAGACAGTGCTATGTCTGTGAGATTCAACAGTCCAGCCTATAACGCATCACCCACAATTTATCTACACGAAGGCAGTAGCCGATGGGCAGAGGTGTGTAGCTTTTGTCGCGAATCTCTAAACACAACCTACCCGAGGCTAACCGCTGGTCTGCTCTTCTCAACAAGACACTGGAATACCTGGGGTCGTGACCCTTCTAACGCCAGGCACTGACCTAAAAGTAAACACTGAGTCGACCCCTCTTCAAATCTATATAGCAAAGCTCTCAAAGAGACAAAACAGCAGGTCTCAGCCCAGCTCCCTCCCTGGTTATACACGCCTTTGCACAGACACCTTTGTACACCTGCACCGCCTCCTGAGCAAGCAATAAAACACGGATATTTACGACCTGTCTCGGTGCACATAAACCTAGACTCTCTCTCTGTCTCTCGTTATATATATATAT
>NW_024473774.1:0-12733 GCF_017654505.1 Polyodon spathula | reverse complement strand
CAGTACAAACAACTTTCAGTGAGTCATTGCATTAGCATGTGTGTGCGCGTTTATTTTTGCACGAGTCCCAGTTTGTGATCCCCTCCCACAGGGGCGGGTCACTCAATGCCGCCGCTCTTCCTTCAGTAAAGACCCTTTGGTCGATGTTACAGACTAGGACTGAAGAGCAGCTCCTAGTTCAAGAACGGCTCTCACCTGGAGGAAGTCTATTACACCCGCCCGTCCAGCGCCGCACTGTCTTTGGGGTGAAGCATGTTGCTGGCTGCAAAGCGTGTGGGCCATTTGTGGGAAGCAGCAGGCTGGTTAAGGACTGAAGGGCTGTGTGTGCAGCTCCTAATGAATTGCAGTTGCAAGGCAATTTGAGCTGTAGTGGAACCGTGGCACACCTGTGCAATGCAGTAGTGATTATCCCTTGTAATTGATTGATTGCAGCCCAATGGCGCATTTATCTGTCATTTCAGACCGATGAGCAGCCTGCATCCCAAGGTGTTCATAGCGCTGAGGTCCCCCCTGTGTTCGCTACAATGTCGAACGCCCCCCCCTTTCCCCTTGTACACACACTTGACTTCCACACCCCATTTACTTTTGTGTTCACAGTGTACTGTGCAGATCTACAGCAGACACGTCTAATTTGATTAATGTGCTTTGGACTGGATTAGAGCTCTCCCTCCCTCCCTCAGTTCAAGTAAACTCAAACCTCTCATCCCAGAGAGGCGACGACAGGCGACCAACCTTTCTGTTCTTGTTCGGTTCGAGTTTGTTCATTGTTCATTTCAAATTTGGATTTGGAAAAGCAGGACCCCTGGGGTTCTAACCCATTTTTTTTATTTTTTTACTTGTTTTGATCTCTACCCCCTCTCCTCATCTCCAGCTCTCAACGCTTTCAAGCAGGGACTCAAATTTTAAACACAGGTTCAATATTAAACACATTAGTGTATTCTCCAGAGGTGGCCCGCAGAGATCACAAGGTAAACTCCAGAGTCTCTGTTCTGTCCCATCTTGCTTGCCAGGAAGTCTGCTTTTGTTGTTTGTATTCTTTTTTTAAAAGCTGCTGTCAGGAAAGTGAGACCACATTTCATATTGAATCCTAATAGTGCTGAAAATGACTTTGATTAGCTTGTGAGTGGAAAGGACTGCAAGAGACCTTTAGCTAGTATTCAATCTAGAAGAGTTTGATTCGAGGTTGGGGTTCAAATTGATATGTTAGAGACTTGGTAATTGTTGTGATTGATCAGTTGAAGTGATTTGTTTGTCGCTGTCTGTGAGAAGCTCATTTTAACAGATTGCTGCCCAGTGCAATTGTGATCAATGATGTGTTTGGAATTGATTAAGAGAACAGGAATTGGAATTGGAATTGGAATTGATTTTCAAAAGGAAAGTGGAAATGTTATTGGGATAGATAAACGAGAATTGACCCTCGACCCTGATTGGCTTACATTGTGATAATCCCACACTGTGTGTAACGGACAGTGTGTGCATTCCCCTAGTCCTCCTCTGCACCAGCATATCTCTTGATAACCCACACCTGCCCTTAGCGCTACTATGCAGTGAAAGAATGAAGGGGGTGAGCAAAGGGTAGCCACTCCCTTATAGAAGAGTGTTTCTGAGCCCTGCAGAACCACATGGGTCATCTTTGGACCAGAAAAGAAATTGGTTTGGTTTCACAGAGCCCCCTCTAGCACCAATCTTGGACTACCAAGCCTTAGAAAAGTTTCCCACAGTATTTTTGCAGTTTTTCCCCTGGTTCTATAGTTTTTGAATAGACTTTATCATACCTAAATAGGTTACTATGCCTTGCTTTCACTGGGCTTTATTACACAGAATAAGCCCCTGTGTGGTGGAACCAGCTGCTGGAGAACTCCAGGACCTTCCCGTCTCTCACTGCCTTCCACCGCCTCCTCAAGGCTCACCTGTTCAGATTGCACTGTAGATCTCTTGCTCTACTGCTCCTACTGTGCGCTGGACTCGCCTGCCCTCAGCACCACGTTACTGCATCCTCAGCTGATGCCCTGTCCTTCCACTCCTGCACTGCTGATATGTCATTGCAGATACAACTTCTTGTAATTGTAACTCGCTGCATCCTAGTTCATATTGTGTTCTAGTAGTGTTATTATTTGCATGTACTGTAAACTACACTGTGTTTAAATATGAAGCTTGCATTGTAACCCTGTGCTGCCCTGTGACACCTGTGTAAGTCACCTTGTGTAAAGGCGTCTGCCAAATAAATAAATAATAATAATTTTACTATGGTAGACTTTTTACAAGGGCCGAGTTACCTTGAGGATAAGGTAGTCTGTGCAATTAGACAATTGTGGTGGACCCGAGCCAGAACTCGGTCCCAGTAATTTTAATATATTAACTAGAAATGATGCTAACTGTCTTATTATTGCAGTGAGGTTTTGCACGAAGGGTTTCGCTCGATTCCTTGTGTACCTTCAGGGGTTAAAACGCAGTCTAATATCCTTGTGACCTTCTGATGACCTCGGTGTGCGTTCCACACATGGGGCACAGGCAGCGCGCGAAACAACAAGTCCGTATCGTGCAAGAGTGAGTTCTGTACGCTCCAGAATCCGTCTGCTAATTATCCGGGACTCGGTCAGAAATTCATCATTTTAAAACACGACCCAACCACCCAACCTGTTTTTATGAGTGCAGGATGGCCCCTATAGCCTGGGCATCGCCTGTTCGAGTCTGGGCTATTCCACAGCTGACCATGGATGGGGGTTCCCAGGAGGTGGCGCTCAATTGGCTGAGCATCGCCGGGGGGAGCTGGAGGGTCTAGGTCGGCCAGGGTTCGCCCCAGCGACCCCTGTAGTCTGGCCAGGCGCCTGCGGGCTTGCCTGTTAGCTGCCCGGGAGCTGCGTTGTCCTCTGACGCAGTAGCTCCTGGGGGGCTGCATGGTGAATCCGCAGTGTGTAAAGAAGCGGGCGGCTGACGGCACACGTTTCGGAGGACAGCGTGTGTTCATCTTCACCACTCCCGAGTCAGCGCAGAGGTGGTGGCGGTGAGCTGAGCCTAAATATAATTGGGCATTTCAAATTGGGAGAAAATAACAAAAATAAACAACTAAATTTATAAAAAAAAGGGCTTCTTGCCAGGAGGTTCCCAGGTTCAAATCCCAGCCACTGACTCACTGTGTGTGACCCTGAGCAAGACACTTAACCTCCTTGTGCGCCGTCCTTCAGATGAGATGTAAAACAAACACGGTCCTATTGGAAGTGACTCTGCAGCAGCAGCAGTTGTTGATCCATAGTTTATGCATAGGATAAAAGCATAATCAAATCAAATTAATCATTGATTTGTAATAATATTATGTAACAGATAGCTTATCAATATTTCAGACTGCTGGACTATTTTATTGTAAAACCAACCTGTTTAACAGCGCAAGAAAAACAAATCTATACATACAAAATAGTTTGATATCCTTGATCCCATTCTACAGCAGCCACTCCAGCCAGTCTCATTGAACCCAGTCATGGGCAGGGCTGCCCAGCTGCTGAACTCTGAGCTCCCCCAGACAGACTCTTTATAATGGTGAATTACTCCATTCAAGACTGGTAATGGGTTTGAATAGACTTGAAGGTCAATCGGCAGTCTCTGGTAGAAGCCAGAGCACAATTTAGCAGCTAATTCAAATCACAATGTTTCTAATGAGAAGAAAAAAAAAACAACGATGTGGGATCTTAGCCCTCTCTGTTTAAATGGCTTTGTTCTATCAGTCATTTTTTTAGTTTGATAAACCTAAGCATGTGTCGTTCCCATAGTGGTGTACAATGACGCCTCTCTCAAAGGTCAGCTCACTTCACTGTTAACAGACCTTCAGCGTCAAGGTCACCGCACTGTTAAGACCAGAGTTTTTTTGGTCCGTTGACTGGACATATTAGAGATGGTTTCGCTATTTTTTTTTTCTTTCTTTCTTTGGATTTTAAAAATTATTATTCATGAAAGACTTTGTTGAAAACCAACAAAATAAGGGAAAAAAAAAAAAAAAACATTGAAATGTCTTGAAGTAACACGGGTTCTAGAGTTGTGGGTATAGCCAGTACGCCAAACAGCTTTCAATTTGTAGATTATAGCTCGTCCATGAGGACACTCCAATGAGCGCTCACCTGTATGAAGTGCACAGCCCAGGAACTCGGAGCTCAGGTAAGGATCACTCCTGTCTAGACACGGGCACGTCTACGTCACGGGCATGGGAACGCCCACCGCACCGTTCTCCTCCCTCAGAACTGCACAGCAGACGACGTTTGTTTTTTGAAACGGGAAAAGCGTTCTTTGCAGCCTCTGTACCGCGCATTCATTGCAGGCAGTCTGCGTGTGCTGTCTGTGTTCATCCACCTAGTTCAGTTTCCACAAAGCGCTGTAGCGTGGTTTCAAAAACAGCATTTTAAGATTATAGAATAGAAGGGTAACGTTTAGTAGAAATCCACGTCTAACGACCACAGAGCTCTAGACGATAGTTTTAGTACAGAACCATATATTTTTGTATTACTGCAAATTAAAATACAGGGTTCAGTTTTCTCAAAAAGACATTAATTGAGGACAGATATAATCTGTCTGACTGGTTTTAATTATTAGCTATACAAAGTTTCCGCTTTGTTCAGATAGCATGGCAAAAAAAAAGGGTTTTGAAAGCAGCACGGTGACTTGCAGCTGAATCTTCTAAGAATGCAGCGACACCGGGCGTTCTGAGGAGCAGCTCCAATCCTAATCCATTGTGACCACAGAACAGTGACCGGTGGGGCGAGGCTTTCCCCCTGTGTCCTCTGCCTTCAAGATGAGGCTCATGTTATGGCAGGGCGTGGTGAGGCAGTTTAGGGGCCCTGGGTGGGCAAATTAGTCCATGGATCCATGCATGCTAGATCCGAGGGGGTTGTGCCCCACAAATTAAAACAAATGATGCTAATTTTTTTTGTTTTTTTGCAATGAGGTGCATGAAGCTTTTATTGGAAATAATATGCCAGCTACTGGCAGCCTCGACCTCTACTTCAACTCTGAAGACTTTGATAATTAGGACCTACTAGAGACTTTGATAATTAGACCGCTCGGAATACCTTGCAGTCACCTGTCGCAGTATTTAGAAAAAACTGATAATCCTGCCAATCATACAGCGCCACAATTGCACTGATGCGCTTGCGCAGTGTGGCTCATAATGAGGGGCTAATGGATTATAAAACTCCAAAGCATGTGCCTGGCTTCAGAAAACAGGGGATGCAGATAGAAACGAGGAGGCACTCAGAGTTCATGTCGGAAGCTGCTGTTTTTTGAAAGCGGTCAAACATCTGGTAATTTTACAAAACTAGAAACAGACAACTGTTCTCTATTCAAAACCCTCTCAAGCACTCCCTGTGTATTTTTGTTTGCTCAATTTTTCTCTTTAAACAGTTAAAGAACAATGAAAACCCTTTGAAAATATGTCCCTGTGTCTAATGTATTCACGCAATTAACCGTACAATTATCAAGCATTTTCATAAGAAAGTTTGTTTTGGTATGTTAATAAAACACATGCAGGTGTAAAGCACATGCAGGTATCAGGTTTTGGTATGTTGTTAATAAAGCACATGCAGGTATCAGGTTTTGCCGGATTAATAAAGCCCTCTCAGGTTTTGGTATGTTTTGCAGAGGTAATAACAGGCGCCGGATCCCTTGCGTTTTTTGAGAAATTCCTTTTGAGATATTTTTCAGCTGCACATGTGTTATACATTTCTGTATGTGAAGGTGTGGAAGGGTGGTGGGTAATTCACTGACACAGGAGACAGACAGGTGAATTTGGCAACACCGCACAGGTGCCCAGTTTTATTTCAGGGTGCTGGTTTTTCTTTAGTCCCGCAGATGGCGCTGTGGGTCCGTGGTCTGATTTACAAACGATGGTAAACAGAACCACGGGCATACCAAGCGATGGTACACAATACCGGCGCCCTTACAGGTGCTTCGAAACAATAATTCAAAACAGAAGGCACAAAGAAACAGGGAAAATAAAACAGTAACAAAAACTACAAAGAAAAGGTGCTGAACTTTGCAGCGATATCCCGGTCGCCGCTGCCCGTGCGACCCGGATCACCGTCCTACACTGCTGGCTCACTAGCCTGCTCTGATATACTCATCAGGGGTCTGCCCAAGGGTTCCCCGCCCTCAATGTCTCGCTCTGAACCTCCGTTTCTTTCTCTCCCCCTGGTTCTCGGTCGTTGACCAGCTCTTCCGCACTCTCGGCGCGTTTAACAGGGCAGAGCTGAGGAAACAACAGAGCGTTAATTTATAGGGCTAACAATCTCCCAAGACGTGCCTCTCAGCCATTCAGAGAGGGGGAAAGTCCACACACCCACTTTCCCACCTCCCCGTGTCACTGCCATGACTCACAGGCGGTTGTTGGACGACTGCCGTCCTCTTCCTGCAACCCGTGAACACGCCAGCAGAGTCAGCACAGATCTCTCCCTGTTACAGAAGTATTATGGATTGTCTTTTTGTTACTGCATCTTGTAAAGCACTTTGTGATGGTGCTCCACTATAAAAGGCGCTACATAAAATAAAGACTGATTGATTGATTGATGTTCTCTTTAGACACTGTGACAGGCTCGCGAGTGGATTGAGGCTCAGAGACAGAGAAAAGGCAAAAATAAAGTTCTGTAAAGAAAAAATAATCAAATAAATAGGCACAAGGGCCAACAGAACGAGGTTCAAACAGAAATAATCAAAAATGAACTTACAAGTAAACGGTCAGGTTCCAGGTCTTTAAAAGATACTCCTTTAATTCTAAACACAAAACTCTGCAACACAAAAATAAACTCCCAAACAAAGGAACACACTCCAAACAGAAAAACACACACTCCTCCCAGCCAGGGCCTCTCCCCTGGCTTTTATCCCCTGTGGCTGGAGCCCAATTAATCAATAATTATTCAATTAGAGCTCCAGCCACATTCTCACATGTTTTTCTGGCAGGGAGGAATTTAACCCCCTCCCTGCCAGTTCCAAACATATTCATATAGACGGGGAGTTCCCCGTCACATATCTTCCCCCACTTGTTCCTAGCACACATGGCCCCAACGTCCACCTCCCCCCTCAAGTCCCAAAGTCCTTTGTCCGGTTCTGGGACAGGGAGACGTCCGTGGTCCATGGGGGCGGCCAAGGTGGAATATTTAGTTCCCCATCTGATGTTCTCCCATCGGGACAGAACCCTCGTGACCAGGCTCCCTCTGGTGGCGGAGGCGGGAACGGCGGCCCGGCTCCCTCTGGACCCCCTGGCCCCTCTGGTGGCGCTGGCGACGCTGGCTCTCGGGATGGTAGCTCCATCTTCTCTAACTCTCGGGACGGCAGCACCTTCCCCCTGGGCAACGGTGGGCCAACAGCGACCCCAGGCGATGGTGGACCAGCATCCCTAGGAGAAAGCACACTGAGAGTCTCTCTAGGTGATGTGGGCAGACAGGCAACCCCAGGAGATGCAGGTAGGCAGGCAGACAGCTCCGGCTGTTCTTTCCCTGCTGGTCCCTTCAGACCTGGGCCTGTGGACTTCCCCTTCTTGGGCCGTGGACATATTGAATCCTCCCGTTTTGGCTCCTCCCTCTCGGGCTGTGGACGTTTGGGCTCCCCCTCCCCGGGCTCTGGGAGCGGCGGCTCCCCCTCCCCGGGTGATGGCAGTGGCTCCACCCCCATTTCTTCAAGGTGGGGGATCTCCCCCATGTCTATCACCAGGTATGCCAGGACCATGATGAAGATTTCCTGGAGGGACCCCGGGTGATGCTCTCCCTCCCACTCCTCCCATCTCTCCACATCTCAATGCCACAGCATGTTGATGGCGACGGGAAGGTAGTGGGAGAGGTCCGCTTCGGGGTGCACCAACCACTTCCAGATCTCCCGTGATGGTGGTGAAGGCAGTGCTGGTGGGGTGGCTGCCGAAGACAGGGTTGGTGGTTGCTCCTGGTCCGGGTTGTGGAGGCATCCTGCCCAGTTATGGCCGTCCTCCTCACAACGCGCACACCAGTCAGCAATTGGCCCATCCGGACAGGACCTCCACCGGTGGTCATCCTTACCGCACCAGGTGCACCACGGGAACAAGCTCGCTGGGTCCTCCCACAGGGTTTGGGTTGGTGATGGCGGCTGCTGCTGCTGCCACTTCTGCCTCTGCCTTTTGCCCATTCTTCTCTCCGATATGAAAAAAACTGACCCCACTTTCAAATACATCGTCGAGCAAAACTTTACCATGTAATAATCAGAATTGTCTCTTGCCATTCATTTCAACCAGGTGAGTTTTGTCAGCAGTACAGCGCTGTCTTGTTTTCCTTTTCTTAATGAGGTATTATCGGTATTACATGAGAAATCCCATTCCACACACACTGGTGTAATACATACTGCTCAGCCAAGCGCTGACAAATGAAACATGCATCTTACGCACATGAAGAGGGGAGGAGGGTTGCGAGATTAGCAATGCATGCATTCGATAGAATTTGCTTAGGATTTAGAGAAAAAAAAAACCCTATACTAGAAGTGTGTGTCGTTACCAGGGCATCAGAAGCGTAGCTGTAACTCCACTGTTTGTTTTCAAGCACGCTTTCCCTTGATAAAGCCCGAAACGTTGGGAAGCATAGCATGTTATTAGAAGAAATAATTACAATGACAGTGGACGGGCCAGTTTGATAGGTGTGAGAATATTGTGAACACACAACGCGCTCTAGAATCTTCCGATATAGAATCTCGATGCGTCGATAAAGTTCTCTCTGTTACAAGCTTGGCATTAGCAAATGTAAAGCCTTGTTTCCGTGCCCAGGCTCAGCGGTTGTGGTGCAATACAATTCCTCAGGTTACATTTTGCTGGGAAACGATAGTGAATAATGGCTGAGTAAATTGCCAGGTAAAGAATTTACAAGCAGTTGATAAAAGGCCAGCAGTCAGAACACCGACCCCACACTTCGCTCAAGGCGGGTTTTAGTTTGCAAAGCACATTAAATAAAGGAAACAATTCCTGGAGTTTGAATGCAGGCCTATATTTAGCCGTCGCTGTAGAAATTGCTTCGCCCCTATCGGACCCACGTATCGTTATAAGTTAATAATTCCATTAAAACAAACAGGGCCGTGAGCGGCAATTTCTTCATCAAAGCGCCCTTTCCAAGATTAAACTTTGATAAGAACTTCAAAGAGGAAAGCGAGAGAGGAAAGCGGAGCGGCAGACCATGCACATGATTGCGCTTTACATTCTGCTTTAAAGTCAAAACAAAAAAGTAAGTACTGATTCTATAAATGAGACGAGGTAAACAAAGTATTCAATGTGATTATTGATTATGTGTATATAATCTCAGAAAGCGTTTTTAAAGGGCACCACGGCATGGATGCAGAAACGCAAACATTGCTTTTCAATAAAACCTTCACACTTCTGAACATCACTGAAGTCAGACAGTGCTATGTCTTTGAGATTCAACAGTCCAGTCTATAAAGCATCCCCCAGGCTTCCTCTACACGGGCAGTTGGGCAAGGTGTGTAGCTTTTGTCGCGAATCTCTAAACACAACCTACCCGAGGCTTAACCGCTGGTCTGCTCTTCTCAACAAGACACTGGATTACTTGGGGTCGTGACCCTTCTAACGCCAGGCACTGACCTACAAGTAAATACTGAGTCGACCCCTCTTCAAATCTATATAGCAAAGCTCTCAAAGAGACAAAACAGTGGGTCTCAGCCCAGCTCCCTCGCTGGTTATACACGCCTTTGCACAGACACCTTTGTACACCTGCACCGCCTCCTGAGCAAGCAATAAAACACGGATATTTACGACCTGTCTCGGTGCACATAAACCTAGACTCTCTCTCTCTCTCTCTCTCTCTCTCTCTCTCTCTCTCTCTCTCTCTCTCTCTCTCTCTCTCTCTCTCTCTCTCTCTCTCTCTCTCTCTCTATATCTATATATATATATATATATATATATATATATAAGCTATACCGTGGGATCGTCCAGAAGCTGCTGTGTAAAATTGTGTAGCTCAAGTTTCAATTTAACTGTCCCTTATCACAATTTTATGGTAGTAAAACGATTATTCTATCTATCTATCTATCTATCTATCTATCTATCTATCTATGCATGCATTAAGATATCTCATTAGATACATTGAATCGCTATAAAAGTCGATCTGCCTGTATTGTAAATGCATTCTATAAGGCAGCAAATGCCAGCTTTATATTTAGATTTCATTAATAAAATGTATGAACGCAAATGAAGAGTGATCGTGCCATGCTCCCGTTTTTAAACAGTTGTCTAAATTACATGTTTTGTTGATTGTTTTTGTTGTTGCCGTGGGTCTGGCCAATAGAAATTGACTTGGAAAGCATCTTGAATGTTACCGTGAAGAAAACGTAGCCTAAAAATGATGACTGTGTTAAGAATGCAAAGCATGGCGTTTCTTAAATAATCTGTCAAAGCCATCTCAGAAGGCAAGCTGTGGCTGTGAATTTAATATATTAAAAAATAAACTAACAACCCCTTTTCTAGTGTGGGCTGAAGCATCCAACCTTTCGGTGATCTCTTGAAGGACCAAGCGTTTCTCAGTGGCATGCTCCACCAGGACCAGGTGTTTTTTGGCTGTATTTGATTCTCTTTCTGTAAAAATGCACTAAAAATGTATTTGTTGCATTGACATCTTGGAATTTGTGTCCATGTTTTCCGAACACTCTGGGAAACGTTATAAAGTACTTCAGAGACCATAAAAGCTTATTTCTTTTTTCAACACTATACTTTGTATTTAGCTTAATTTCTTAAAAAAAATGTTAAATATTTTCTTATTATTATGTATTCCGTTTAGTGTTTCCAAAGAGATACATGTATAACAATGTGTTATTCTATTACCTGAGGGAACTTACAATATTTCCTGAATGTTTTGTTGAAAAATATCGCGGGGGATAGGTGGTAAAAAATGACTAGCCATTGTTTGTATTTCTGAACTGCAGCTTGGCACTGTTGTTTGTGTTTGGCAGAAAGGGCATTGTGTAATGGGGGTATAGCTCAGTGGTAGAGCATTTGACTGCAGATCAAGAGGTCCCCGGTTCAAATCCGAGTGCCCCCTTTTTTTCCTTAATGAAAATACTAAATATAAGTTAACATTTGTGATTTAAGCTATGAAGAAAAAATGTAGTAATATATAACACAATTTTTGTTCCTGGGTAGTAAGTGTTATTTCCTAATTGCTTATGCCTCAAAAGTATAGAAAATGGCTATTATTCCCCACAAACTTTGCTTTTGTGACCAGGACAGTGATATTTCAAAATATCACTATTTCCAATTTAAATTTACAGTAAAATCGTAAATCTCGAAAAACTACTCACTTCTAAATCTTTTGTAGTCATTTTTGTATTACTTTAGTATAAATAGTCAAGGACACTACTTAGATAGAAAACATGTTAATTTTTATTCATATGTTGTTTTTTTCTGACTTTTATGTGAACGAAAAGACACAAATTTGCCAGTTTTCTCATTGGAAATAGTGATATTTTGAAATGTACCTGTCCTGGTCACAAAAGCAAAGTTTGTGGGGAATAATAGCCATTTTCTATACTTTTGAGGCATAAGCAATTAGGAAATAGCACTTACTACCCAGGAACAAAAAAAAAAAAAGAAATTGTTACACAGTGTTATCCTTCCTGCAGTTTGATGTTTAGCCTCTCTGTGCTTTCCTGCTCTCTATGAGGGGTATTTGAAATCTGCCTTTTCACAATGAACTGGCCCATAAGTGTTGAGACATGTGTGCCAGGGAGCTGCTGCACACATAAGGAATGAAGGAGACCAGGTGTGTAACAAGGATGACACAGGAGGCAAGACAATGAAGAATAAACTGCCTTCAATAACGCTGATGTGCTGCTCCTTAATAAAGAAATAAGAATTCATTCAGGAATATTATCAAATCTATGTTCTGCTATACAAATTCCTCATGTAAAAAAATATATCTTAAATTGAGATAACTTTATTTTTCTCATATATATGTTATAACCTCAGTGAGATAAAGAAGACTCACACGCTCAGTCTTCCATCTATTTGAGGTGCAGACATGTTAATATATACAATTGAATTGAAAGAATGGTTGCACAATCAGAAGTACTTTCCTTTCATTTTATTTCAGGCAAGATAAAAAGTCAGTTGTCTCAGTCCAGTGTGTTTGAAGTGTGTGTTTCCCAGCGGTTGAGGCAGGCAGACAGGCAGGTGAGAGGCAGAGAGGGAGGCACAGAGACACAGGCACTCAGGATTTATTCACACACACACTCACGTGACGCTACCAGCTATGGGAACTCATGGAGGACATACAGCCGAGTGTACAAAAAGCAAAGCAAAACATCCAGAAACTACAAATAAAAGTTCCAGTGAAGGTGGCGTGTGCTACTCCTCTAAACGGAGGCCCCGCTCACACAGGTCCTGTGGCTTTGCACAGTCAAAAATATAAAGGCAGACTCCACACAGACACAAACAGCCTGATTTTAAAAGAGGGAAAATAAGAACTAGCTCACGCAATGATTTCCAAAAGCTGATGTGGGTCACTGAGATTATGGGTTTCTATTAAACGAGTCGTGTAAACACTGAGTGAACCTTCAACACATCTAAATTAAGTGATTTGGAAACATTGAAATCACTTTGCAATTTAGTTATTAGTTTGCCCCTTTTTGTAAATCATGCTGAAAGTGTATATAATACACATCTCTGCAATATTGTGCTTCAGGCTTTACTGTTCATCTTGTTTAATATGTTGTCTAGTGGATCATAAATAAATAGAAA
>NW_024473773.1:0-19526 GCF_017654505.1 Polyodon spathula | reverse complement strand
TACATACAGTTACATTTTATAGTCTTCACTCCACTTGAACATTTTTTTTTTAAAAACTTTTATTTATTTTATTTTTTTGGTTTTATATAATACAGCAAGCTAATATTCCGATTGAAGTAGGCTACATTTTTTAATTAAAAA
The DNA here is from genome assembly GCF_017654505.1 of Polyodon spathula. Lineage (NCBI taxonomy): Eukaryota > Metazoa > Chordata > Actinopteri > Acipenseriformes > Polyodontidae > Polyodon > Polyodon spathula. The sequence continues at coordinate 19,385 of NW_024473773.1, read as the reverse complement.
GTTGTTGTTTGTTGAAATTAATCAGCTTTCATTTACAGTTTTACTGTTGTCATTACATCATTCATTGAGCAAAAGTTGGTGCGTGCGTAATAAATCAATCAGGCCTTGATACAATACAGAACCCTAGTCTGTGCTGAAATAAATCATACGGTTTTCTAAGAGAACAGCCACAGTGTGTCAGAATGGCCGAGTGGTCTAAGGCGCCAGACTCAAGGACTCTGTCTTTCCAAAGAATTGGGTGTTCTGGTCTCCATAATGGAGGCGTGGGTTCAAATCCCACTTCTGACAATGTCATTATACTTATTTTAATAGGAATAAATGTGTTCATTTTACTATAAAAAGATTCACTAGGAAGTCACTAAAATATTTTGAATCCAAACATGTTATTTAACTTGATTGTTTTAATATTCCAAATAACATATTACTTTGAAAAACCTCTCTGTCAGCCACTGGATCGGAGTCTCAGGCTGGGATGCGGACCATTGAGAACAGTAAACGATCTATTACTGGAAGCAGCTCAAATGTGAAGTGCCCTCGTTTAATATGCTATAGCAGGATCGACTCCAGCTGCTGTTTACATTTACTAACACGTTATGAGGACGAATACAAAGTTTGACACTTTCCTTCCAAGTGGGAGTAAACACAAGTTCTTTTCAGGTGTAATGCCTTTACTTAAGCTCAGTCTAGACCAGCGGAGTGCATATCACGAGACTATATTCTTATATTAGTCAAACCCTAATTAAAGTGTTCCTAAATTGTTTTAACAGTACCAATGATCACTTTGAAATTTGCTTACTGATTTAAACAACTGAACACTTGTAGGCCTACTTTGATGGTTTCTTTATGCGTTTCTACCATTGAGATACGCACTCACAATGTGTACCCTTCTTCCAGTTTCTCGTGTGATAGAAAAGTAAGTTTAGGCATGCGCATTGCCTGCCTCGTCAAGCAAGCTCGACCCAGGCAGACAGGGTGGAATTTTAGGCAGAGAGGGAGGCACAACGAGCTGATACAGGCACTTTGGATTTATTCAACACATCACTCTAGTCGTGATTTGCCAGCTATGGAAATCACTCATTTTTTTAAATTATGCAGTGTACAAAAAGCAAAGTCAAAACATGCAGAAAGGACAAATAAACACTCCTAGTGAATACCGTGGTTCAACCTACTGAGCTAAACGGAGGCCCCGCTAGTGGACACAAATCCTGTGAATTTGCAGTCAAATGGTAAAGTGACTCCACTTACACAGCATGATTTTAAAAGAGAAAATAGCACTAGCTCACGCATGATTCCCATGATGTGCAGGCTACAAGATTATGGGTTTAATTAAACGAGTTGTGTAAACATTACCAACCTTCAACACAGATTAAATTAAGTGATTTGGACATTGATTCACTTTGCAAATTAGTTATTAGCCCTGCCTGTTTTTGTAAATCAGTCTGAAAGTGTATATAATACACATCTCCCTGCAATGCATGTTCAGAGAAGTTCATCTTGGTCTTTTTTTTGTCTAGTGGAAGTTGTGTTATTTGAGAATAAATATATAATATACAGAATGGTTTCGATTCAATATTCTTCACTGTCTTGAAAAAGTTTGTTTTCCAAAGAATTGGGTTTTCTGGTCTCTTCAGCAAGTAATGGGTTTTAATAAACAATAATGCAAGCAAGCTGTTATTCTTATTTTTAGTAGGCTACAAGAATGGAAAAAAGATTGTTTCAAGGAAATCAAAAATTGTGCAGTCCATTTGTTCCTACCAATTGCCCTTTTTACAGTTGTCATTACATCATTCATTGAGCAAAAGTTGGTGTGTGCGTAATACTAATCAATCAGGCCTTGATACAATACAGAACCCTAGTCTGTGCTGAAATAAATCATACGGTTTTCTAAGAGGATTAGGACATAGCCTGTCAGAATGGCCGAGTGGTCTAAGGCGCCAGACTCAAGGACTCTGTCTTTCCAAAGAATTGGGTGTTCTGGTCTCCATAATGGAGGCGTGGGTTCAAATCCCACTTCTGACAATTTCATTTTAGTTATTTTAATAGGAATAAATGTGTTCATTTTACTATAAAAAGATTACTAGTTCAAGTCACTAAAAATATTTTGAATCCAAACATGTTATTTAACTTGATTGTTTTAATATTCCAAATAACATACTACTTTGAAAAACCTCTCTGTCAGCCACTGGATCGTGGTCTCAGGCTGGAGTGCGGACCATTGAGAACAGTAAACGATCTATTACTGGAAGTAGCTCAAATGTGAAATGCCCTCGTTTAACATGCTATAGCAGGATCGACTTCACCTGCTGTTTACATTTCCTAACACGTTATGAGGCCGAATACAAAGTTTGACACTTTCCATGTAAGTGGGAGTAAACACAAGTTCTTTTCAGATGTAATGCCTTTATTTAAGCTCAATCTAGACCAGTGGAGTGCATATCACGTCTTTATTTATGGAAATTCGGTGGACCAAAACACTTCCACTTTTTAACGTGTTTCGATATGATTGTGTCCAGCAACGTGCTTATAATTCAGTATGTCCAATATTTCGATGATTGCAAATATATAACAATGTCTTGCCTCAGTTAATTTTTTAGGAAAACTACTCTGCCAGCACAAGAAAATGAAGCTAGCAGAGGATGGTTTCGATCCATCGACCTCTGGGTTATGGGCCCAGCACGCTTCCGCTGCGCCACTCTGCTACAGAGCAGGAAAAGAACAAGTCAAAAGCCCCGTGTCACCTCAGTGCTGGGCGTGCTCCTCTGAGCAGACTGCATGCAAAACAACGAAACACAGTCTTGTTTTTTTTTTTGTTTACATTTTGCACCACTGTGTTACACTTGTGAATTATCAAGAAGAACAAAAAACTGAAGTTCCCTTTCAATTTGAAAATAGCCATCAAGGTACAGGCACTTAGGGATTGAGTGGCCAGCTGTAGAATTACCTCAGAGGTCGTTGTTTGAGTCGCCATCTGTTCGCTCTCCACAGCCCAGTACGCTCCCAGCCTTCCCGGACTTTATTAAGGAGGTGCAGCCCACTTGGGGGGCCCCAGCCTCTTCACTAGCAAATTCACGGAAAGCTTCCACTTCTGCCATGCAGGGAGAGAGTGAGGTGGGACTGGTGTCTTTTCCACCAGTCGATGTTGCCTTCGCAGCCCTAGTCAAAACACAGATGCTCTCGGGCCTAACTAAGGACCCTGCATGTCCTAATCGACAGTGCAGGATCACGGAGGTTCATTTAAAGATGGGCTATGGAGCAGCTTTACTGGCAGTCAGATTGTTCAATGTGGCCAGCCTCCTGTCAGTCTACCAGGCGTCGCTGGTGAAAGACCTCCCTGAGCACCTTTCAGCGTCTCTGAGGGTGGAATTGGCGTTGATCTCTCAATTCCTTGTCAAGATTCTACAGTGACGTAGAACACCACCACAGCACCTACTGCGGCCGCGGGGTGCTAAGACACCTCTTTCAGCTGCAGCAGTGTGCGGTCAGCCTCCACTTGCTAGACCGCAGTGCATAGAATGGCGCCCTAGAGGAGGTGGCAGGTCACGCCTTCGTGGCTCTGGCCAGGCCCCTCGTGAGCGAGCACAACCAAAGCAGCCCTGAGACATCCAGGCAGCTATTAGCCCACCCTTATACTGTTCCACAGCTCCAGTTCTGGCAACAATGCACCAACGACATCTGGGTGCACAAAACCATTTCCACCGGGTACACCCTTCAGTTTCGGTTAAAGCCTCCCCTCTTCAGGGGGGTGGTCGTAACTGCAGCGAAAGACTCGGTTCAGTCCTCAGCTCTGAATGTGGAGATACAGACACTGCTCAGGAAGAGTGCCATTCAACAAGTAGACCCTGCTCTGATCGACCAGGGGTTCTATTCCAAATACTTCCTAGTGCCCAAAAAGGACGTCGGGTTCCACCCTATTTTAGATCTGCGAGTACTGAACAGATACCTACAGCGGTTATCGTTCAGGATGCTTACGCACAGGCTGTAACAGGGAGTGATCTGTGCTGACTCTGCTGGCGTGTTCACGGGCTGCAGGAAGAGGGCGGCAGTCGTCCAACAACCGCCTATGAGTCATGGCAGTGACACGGGGAGGTGGGAAAGTGGGTGTGTGGACTTTCCCCCTCTCTGAATGGCTCAGAGGCGCATCTTGGAAGATTGTTAGCCCTATAAATTAACACTCTGTTGTTTCCTCAGATCTGCCCTTTTAAACACGCAGAGTGTGCGGAAACGCTGGTCTACGACCGAGCGGAACGGAATGGAGGTTCAGAGCGAGACAGTGAGGGAGGGGAATCCTTGGGCAGATCCTTGAATAAGGATAGCTGAGCAGACTAGGTAGCCTGTATTGCTGCAGAGTGCATCACCTTTTCTTTGTAGTTTTGTTTCTTTTTTATTTTTCCTGTTTCTTTTTGCCTTCAATTTTTGCAGTATTGTTTTGAAGCACCTGCGAGTGCACCTCAACTGTTTACCATTGCTTGGTATTCCCGTGGTTAAGTTTACCATAGTTGGTAAGCAGACCACGGACCAACAGCGCCCCCTGTGGGCTAAAGAAACCCAACGCGCCCCTGAAATAAAACTGGGCACCTGTGTGGTGTTTTCAATTACACCTGTCTGTCTCCTGGTCAGTGAATTACCCACACCCCTTCCACACAGGCACATCATCCAGTCAGTCCGATACAGCAACTGGTTCACCACCGTGGACCTGACAGATGCGTACTTTCACGTTCCCATCTGCCCGGGTCACAGGAAGTATCTGCGTTTCGCATTCCAGAGCAGGGTGTATGAGTTTTGTGTCCTCCCATTCGGTCTGTCACTAGCTCCTCGAACCTTTTCCAAATGTATGGATGCCATTTTATCTCCCTTGCGGGCTCAAGGTGTCCGACTGCTGAACTATCTGGACGACTGGCTCGTCTGCGCACAGTCGAAGGAGCAGCTGGCACAGCACACAGTGATGGTTACGAACCATCTTCAGCGGCTGGGTCTGAAGGTCAATTCAGAGAAGAGCCGCCTCCTGCTGAGCCAACAGACCGAGTTCGTGGGGTTGCATCAGGACTCAATGTCCATGGAAGCAACCTTGTTGACACAAAGAGTTGCCTCGTTGGAACGGTGTCTCTCCCTGTTCAGATTAAGGGAAAAAATCAGCATGGAGCTGTGTCAGCGCATGCTGGGGCTGATGGCTGCCGCCTCACAAGCCCTTCCTTTGGGCTTATTACACCAGAGACCTCTACAGGCCTGGTTCAATGCCTTCGCGTTACATCCGCGGAGAGACAAACACCACAGGTTGACGGTATCCCGGACCTGCTGGGAAGCACTACGCTGGTGGAAAGTTCCATCAAACATCCGCCAGGGCGTGCGCATGGGTCCCATCTTCGGGAGGGAAGTGGTTATGACCGACGCTTCCAACCAAGGTTGGGGAGCAGTCTGGAACGGCTCAGGGACTCGCGGAGTGTGGTCAGGACCCTGGAGGTCAGCACACATCAATGCTCTGGAACTCAGAGCAGTGGACCTCACCCTCCGGCACTTCTTGCCAGTGCTCCTAGACAAGCAGGTGTTGGTGCGGTCGGACAATACCACGGTTGTGGCGTTTATCAACCGCCAGGGCGGCCTACGGTCCTCACTCCTTCACCAAATGATAACACAACAGTTGCTATGGGAACAGCCATGTTTGACCTCTCTGCACACGGTTCACCTACCGGGCAGAGCCAATTAGGCAGCGGACCTCCTATCCAGAGGAGGCCCTCTGGCAGTTGAATGGCGTCTCCACCCTCAGGTGGTAGAACGCATCTGGGAATGGTTCGGCATAGAGCAAGTGTATCTCTTCGTTTCTTGAGAGACCATGCACTGCCCCCTGTGGTTCTCAGTGAGGGACCCCAACAGCCCCCTAGGAGTCGACGCACTGGCTCACGAATGGCCGCCAGTCCTCCTATATGCGTTTCCACCGATTCCGATGCTCCCCGCCCTCTTAGAGAAGGTCAGGGTAGAGCAAGCGACAGTGATTCTGATCGCTCCAGGGTGGCCTCGGAGAATTTCGTTTTCGAGCGAGGTGCAGTTACTGCACGGTCAACCGTGGGAGCTTCCCCTGCGAGGAGACCTATTGTCCCAGGCCGAGGGATGGCTTTGTCACCCGAACCCTAAGCTCATGCAGCTATGGGCTTGGCCCCTGAACAGGAGTGCCTGTCAGCCTTAGTGCTTTCAACGGCGGTAATTTTGACCATTCAGAGCACTAGGGCGCCCTCTACTAGGTCGCGTATGTGTACAAGTGGCAGTTGTTCCAGGACTGGTGTCTGGCAGGGGGCCTTGACCTAATCTCTTGTCCTATGGCAGTGATATTACAGTTTCTACAAAAACTGTTAGATGAAGGGAAGTCTCCCTCTACACTTAAAGTGTATTTAGCAGCCATATCAGCTTGCCATGTACGCATTGACGGATTATCACCAGGTTGCCATTTTCTGGTATCTCAGTTCCTTAAAGGCGCAAGACGCTTGTGACCTCCAAGAATCACCAGCTTACCGTCATGGAGCCTTGACGTGGTGCTAGAAGCCCTTACCATCGCACCGTTCAAGCCTCTCCACACAGTGGATGTGAAGCTTGTGTCTATAAAAACCGTGTTTCTGCTGTCAGTGGTGTCAACTAAACGTGTCAGCGAGTTACATGCACTGTCAGTGCATCCTTCGTGTACTTGTTTTGCAGGAGACGGTTCTAAATTCTGCATGCGCCCAAATCCAGCCTTCTTGCCAAAGGTCATATCCCCGTTCCACATGAACCAGCCAGTCGAGTTGATGGCATTCCATCCTCCTCCTTTTTCATCCCCAGAGGAAGAAAGGTTACACATGCTGTGCCCCGTGCAGGCATTGAGATGTTATATTGACCGTACAACGACTGTGAGGCAAACAGAACAATTGTTCATATGCCATGGTTCTAAGACTTTGAGTCAGCTGTTGTCTAAACAACGCCTTTCCCATTGGATAGTAGATGCTATTAAATTAGCTTATGAATCTGCAGGCCTTCCAACACCAGGCAGTTGAAGGCGCATTCCACTAGGGGTATGGCAACATCCTGGGCCCTCTTTAGAAGAGTACCAGTGTCTGACATTTGCGGGGCAGCCAGTTGGGCTACACTGCATACTTTTATGAGGTTTTACATATTAAATGTGGTGGATTCCTCTGCTCCATTGTTTGGAGGGTCTGTACTACACTCTATGGCACCTCAGGATGCCAATATAGTGTTTACTATCCCACCTTAGGACAGGTGTCATTGCGAGCATAGACACTGAGGCACAGCTCTGCATATGCCTAGATGTATTGCCTACGCAGTTGCGTTATGTCCTAAGTTTGTCCTACTGCCGAGAATCCTCCCTGGCGACGGCTTGGGTACACTGTTCCCATACCTTGATGGTTATTTTCGAATTGAAAGGGAATGATAGGTAATGGATGCAAGCCCGGTTCCCTGAAAGAGAAAATAACCATCAAGCCACGAGGTCGCTCCGGAAGCCTTCATGGCCTGAAGAGCAAAAGAGGAAGAGTGTCTCCGCGCGCTGCGTATAGTAAGCTCCCAGGGGGGCGGGTTTACACGTCAGCTTGCGCAGAGGTTTATCGGCAGCTTTGCTATAAAGCTCAGCCAATCCTACTGCCTGACGGCAATATCCCATAACTTGATGGTTATTTTCTCTTTCAGGGAACCGGGGTTGCGTCCGCAACCTATCGTTTTGTATAATTCATATATTTGCTTCGTTTCACTTACACAGATGTATACAGCACTATGAGATTACAAGAATAAGGTTTAAGTTACTGTGAAAGAAGCCGTTCAAGGGGAGGGGACAATTTCACCCCCAGGTGATCAAGGAAGTGCAACACTGTCTGAAAACAAGGCTTGTAAACTGGTTTATTTTAACCTTGTGTAGCACCAGATATCCTGTAGCAAAATAAAAACGTGTTTCTTTCACGCAGCAATATTAAAAACACTGTGTGAGGCTCCACAGCACGAGTTTGGAATCGAGGTCTCCCTCAGTCTTTTAAATGATACCAGCAAAATAAAACCAGTAAAGGAAACACAGATACACTTCATTGAAAGTATATTTAAACATTATTTCAAACATGTTAAGGAGGATATAAAACCAGTTCACACACAAATGTGTCTTTTTCTTTAAAGATTCTGGATTTAATATTTGAATCAGTTAATAAGTGACCAGTAGATGGCAGAATTGTTCCTTTTATTTTTTTCAATGCAGTACACCAATCCAGTTTATTCTTGGATATCAATAACACCGCTATTAGATTTCTGTGCTGTTCTGTTTTATTTTGTATATTACAAACTCACATAATGATTTCTAATGTCATCCATTTTCTAAGGTAATATCTGCCCTTGTCCTCTAGTGTGGCAGGAATTCAATTGCACAATTGCATTGATCTTCAGCAGAAATCAGTGGATATTGTAATTTCAATATGCATGTAGGTTGTTTGAAGCATAACTGGACCCACACGTTAATTTGGCAGCAGTCTGAGACTTATCTTCAAATTATGCTCATCACCACTGCAGTAAAACTAAATAAAACACTGGGTTTATTGGACTAAACTGGGTTGATATAATGTTCTTTATATGAGAGAGAGAGAGAGAGAGAGAGAGAGAGAGAGAGAGAGAGAGAGAATTCAAAATCAGGTTCTCATCAGCTCTGTATCCAAGGAGAATCAGTAACTAACAGGATACTCATCAGCTCTGTATCCAAGGAGAATCAGTAACTAACAGGATACTCATCAGCTCTGTATCCAAGGAGATTGAGAGTTCGAGACATATCTTCCTCTTAGTATATTGATTGTGACTATGAGTAGCCAGTGATTTTAATCAGGGACACTCATCAGCTCTGTATCCAAGGAGAATCAGTAACTAACAGGATACTCATCGGTCACTAGAAATAGTGGGTGGGGGGGGTCTATTATTATTATTATTATTATTATTATTATTATTATTATTATTATTATTATTATTATTATTTATTTCTTAGCAGACGCCCTTATGAAAGAAACACGTTTTTATTTTGCTACAGGATATGTGGTGCTACACGAGGTTAAAATAAACCAGTTTACAAGCCTTGCTTTCAGACAGTGTTGCACTTCCTTGATCGCCTGGTGGGTGGAATTGTCCCCTCCCCTTGAACGGCTTCTACCACAGTAACTTAAACTGTATTCTTGTAATCTCTTAGTGCTGTATACATATGTGAAAGTGGAAAGAAGCAAATATATGACTTAAACAAAACCCTCTGTTCTCCTTGAACTAAGCTAACACACACTAACACATTTCAGCTTTGGAGTGGCTGATAACTGCTCTCATCTGAAGAGAGCTTTACAATAATACCCGGTTGTCTGAGTTTGTGTTGAATTGGTGCTCTTGTTATCCCTTTCAAATACGGGCGCTACTGTAGAGTGAAACTGCGGGTCAGCTGAGTGGAGGGGGCGGGGCCGAACAACGATTTTTCCCGCCCTAGGCGAACAAAATGATTTATTAATTATAAATGGAACATTTGCATGCAAAAAGAGTGTTAGCTGTCAGTGTTACACCATTATTGAGACAAACAGTATTTTGAAAGATGAAGTCACCCAGCTGAAAATTCTCCAAACTTTATTATATTTCGAAACACCATCAGCCATGTAAACAATCCAAGTGAGGGGCTGCAGTCACGGCAGGGTACATATTGTCGGTATTTTGCAATCACAGAGTGTTCTTATACCTTCAGCCACAGGAATTAGAAAGATATCATTCATGATGTGCCAGGTACTTGGAATTTGTGACCTCTACTGTGCACCACCAGCGAGCGAGGTCACTTTGACCTGATTTCACCAAGCTTATTTTTTCTTTTAAGAAAACGTACTTACCTGTACACGTTATTAACAAATACATTTTCAAGAGTTTGTTACAAAATGCAGAACTAATATTAATTATATACAGTGTTTCTATGTTCGTATATAAATTTTTAGCATCATTTGTTAAATAGACTCACAATTAAAACAATGTATGTGACATATTTGGTATAAGAGCATCATAACTTTGTACAAGGATTTAAAAAAAAAAAAAAAAGAAAGAAACTTGTTCTACGAAGCGTCGGTAACTAGAATCTGTAAATTTCCTGTAAAATCAGCTTCAGCGAGTGACGGCTACATGGTTAAGCTAACCCATAGAGACTTCTGTTCAGTTTTCAAGTTGCCTAAAATTCCAGGTAGATGGATGCTGTTTGCAATTGTACTTTTAAATGTGTTATAAATGATGATGTTTCCATGATTTCATATTAGTTCAGTAAATAATGAATGTAGCATAATGCGTTCTGTTAACAGTAAAGGCATATTTTATGTAAGGACTGGGAATGACCAACCTGCTTAATTGTGTTGAACTGCAGTATGTAATTCAATATGTTAATGTAACATTATATTCAACAGGTTATATTAGACTTTATGATACAACATTGGTTAACTCTGTGGGTTGCTGGAAAAAAAGTTTGGGCACATATATAATTGCAGATATTCATCGTAAATAAATCATTATATGCAGGGCTCAGCACAGTCATGCTACACAACAGAAACCCTACAAAATACTCAGTCCAGCAACACGCTATATAACCAGCGAGGTTGGCTATTCGCTAGAGTATACGCTAGTCTAGCGAGTGAATACAAATAATAGATGGAAATGCATTTTTTTTTTTTTTTTTTTCAAGAAAAGTTGTGAAAGCCATTTTCTTCCGCTTGTGACGTCATTACGTAGAGCTGTTTGTTCGCTAGTACTCATTTTAATGGAAAGCTGTTTTGGCACGGTAAGATTTGCATATTGTTTTGTGAAATTTTGCAAGTTCTGAGAGGGTAAATTATACCGTGTAACATTTTTTTTTTTTTTTTTTTTTTTTTTTGTTCCTGGGTAGTAAGTGTTATTTCCTAATTGCTTATGCCTCAAAAGTATAGAAAATGGCTATTATTCCCCACAAACTTTGCTTTTGTGACCAGGACAGTGATATTTCAAAATATCACTATTTCCAATGGGAAAACGGGCAAATGTGTGTCTTTTCGTTCACATAAAGTCAGAAAAAAACAACATATGAATCCAAATTAACATGTATTTATACTAAAGTAATACAAAAATGACTACAAAAGATTTAGAAGTGAGTAGTTTTTCGAGATTTACGATCATACTGTAAATGTACAGTATAATCAGATATTGTAATTTAAATAGCGCCCCTGTTAATGTAAACGCATAAGTAATCCTCTCAATTGTTTCTTTCCTAATTCTGCGGTGGTTTTTTGCACGATTTAAAGAGTTGTCTCCAGACAGAATGTCTTTATGAAGCCAGCGGTGTGTAGTGTAGTGACTACGTCCTTTACACAGTAAAGTGATCAATTTCCTTTAAGGATTGTATAGTGAGAAATTGTTTTGAACTCATTTATTCGTCGTCAGAAAATATAATTCAATTAAGAAACAGCCATGGTTTAAAATTGCTAATTATAGCTTCATTAAAGGCAGGTAACGTGGAAAGAAATAAATTAAACCAAAAAAAAATGAAATACGCAGTTAATTTACCTTCCTTCAGGAACGCTGCACCTTGAGCGCAGTACCTTTAGCTCTTAGTTTTCCAGCATACGATGCAGTGCTTTGCCATTGTTCCTGTCTTGCTTTCTTATTCTCTGCGTGTTTATGACTGGCATTATGATATTTATTGGCATTGCATTTTTCTGTTGGTGCAGCTGCCATGTTGAGTTTCAGCAGAGATATGGAGAGAAGTCACATGATAAACTCTCAAAAAAATGGACATGGTATGTCTTCAAGTACTAGAAAACAAATGAGTATTCTCAACTAATGTGCTGATTGCATTTTTACCCTTGAGAGGATTTCTGAAATGGTCGTTTTTTAAAAGGGAAATAAAACAAAAACCATAAAAGTGTGAGTATTGTGATTTATACTGATGTTTAATGGAGTATTTATACTTCTAAATAACAGGATGATTGTGCTTCACTGATTTTAGTATTCAATTATACGACTGTAAAGTTCATGAGCAGCACTCTCTATAGAGGCAGAATCGCCAGAAGCCTGCTTCGCGCCCTGTACCTGTAGATTCACTGGTGCCCGAGCGAGCTCTGCTTATGTAATGCTTTGAGAGAATGGTCTTCAAATAATAGGTTTACCTCAAGAGGCTGGAGTCTCGATTGAGGTTGATCTTTATAATAACTGAGTGCGAAGTTTGTTGCCAGTTACTGTGAAAAATGTGCACATTTTAGCCTTAGAGGGAACACAGAACTCAGGATAACTATAAAAAATATCCAACAATGCTACGCCCCATTTGAATACACAAGCAACTTCAATGAGTCCTTTGCTTAGCATCGGGCCTAACAACCACGAGCCTGTTCCCAGAGGAGAGCAGCTTTGACGTGACACCCCGCCGGCATGATGTAGCTCCAGATTTAGGACTACACCACTGCTCATGATATTCTAAAATACTCAACATACTTATTTAATGAAAAGAGAAATATTGTAACTTTACCAACTTTCATACATCATTCTTCAGATTAGACAGATGAAATCCCCTGGTATTATAAACGTATTGCAAGAAATTCTGTGTCCCTTCAATAGTAAAGCCAGCCCTGCTATTAAGGCCAGATTTTGTCAGTCATTGAATAGCCTTAATAGTACTATAAATAAATACATGTTTTCATTTTCAGCAGCTTCTAACCAGAATCCCGTGTGCTGCCATGGACAGTGTGGAGATGAAAGCTGTCCAGATTAAAGAGGAGTTCCCTAAACCTGAACTTATCCCCTTTAGAGTGGAGTTCTTTGGGCTGGCTTCCCTCCGCATTAAACAGGAGCTCTGTGAGATGCAATGTGAAAGCAGTCAGCCAGAGGTCTCTCAGATTAAAGCTGAGCAGAATGAATTGGAGACCCCCCCAGACAGAAGAACCGCTTCCTGTTAAACAAGAGGAGGTGCTGGAAATTGTCCGTATTAAACGGGAGACCTCTGAAGTAGAGTTTGACCACATGGAACCAGGGAAGGAAGTATCTGAGGACTTCAAACCAAACATCCCTGAGCTGGAGCCTGTAAGCCTGTGGGAGTGTAGCGTGGTGCTGGAGAGAATCTGCATGAGAGAGCAAGGTGAGGGAGAGGAAGGCTTTCCCAACAGCATGCAAAGAGGTGGAAAGGAAGACAGGCGCTCACATTCAGAATGCAGTCTAGCAGGAGAGTGATTCCCAGTAGCTGTGACATTGTCTTTATAGATTGCGTGATATCCACAGTGTGGTTGAAAGAGAGAGCATGTAGGTTACATTACTAGCTATTTGTTTTTCCGGTACTACTCCAGCCAGTTCAAAATAGGACTCACTACTGGTGAGCTTAAGATAAAGATATAAGACTCTTTCACACTGGCACTCCTACCCGATTATAACAAGGGGGAGAAGAATTAAAGTTCTTATGTACTGTATATAACATTGGAAATGTTCAGTGTCAAAAGAGATACATATTATTGTACATGTGTAACATAATTAGGGGGGCTAGATTCAGTTTAATTTATTAAATGTTTAAAATTAAATATATAGTTAGTGCTATTACTTATTTTTAAAGAACTAGCTGTAAATGACCACATGTGTCTATAAATAGGGGTTTTCACTTGTAGTATTTTATCTTGGCTTTTCTACTGTTAAATGCAGTTGATCCTGTTCAGCCATTCGTGTATCTCAATCACACTGAGAAACATGTGGATTTTCTGTGAAACAACTAAATGGGCTTTTATATTGCAAGTCTTACTTTTTCATTCCATAGCAGAAGCATCTCATTTTTATTAATGTAAATATGCATAATAATTGTACGGTAAGGGTCTGTTCTGATTAGAGGGTGAGAGCATTGATTGCATTATTATAGAAATGTTATGCAGTCTAATTATTCAAACAGTGCTAGAATCCAAATTGCTAATCAATCCTACTTACTGTATGCAAGAGACAACAACTAGTTATGTTCACACTAACTTTATTCCAAGCACAGTAGCATGTTAATTCAAAGAAAGACTGTGACATTTGCAGGATCAATGTTTTGTTTTTGGCACAGACCCCATGCAATGACAGGTTGCAGACGCATGAGAAAAGGCTGTACGACTTTAAGATGCATGTCGCAAGAATGTGCAAGATGTCATTCCGACTGCAAATTAGGTTGGAGTCTGAAGTATGAACCAACCTTAAGCCTAGAAGCAGTCCCTCTTACTTTCTTTCCTGTTCCTATTTTCCAGGTTCCAGTCTAGCAGCTAAAGGGCAGTGGAGAATATCCTGACTGTGGAAAAGGTTTCACGCAGTTAGAGCATAAAAAAAAAAAAAATCCAGATAATTCAGAGGAGAAAAACCGTATCGCTGACTGTGGGAAGAGTTTCAGTCACTCGGGACACCTGAAAACACACCAGCGAACTCACACAGGAGAGAAACCATATTGTTGCTCTGACTGTGGGAAGAGTTTCAGTCAGTCCGGACACCTTGCTGCACACCAGCTAACTCGCACAGGAGAGAAACCGTATCGCTGACTGTGGGAAGAGTTTCATTCGCTCAGGAACCCTGATAAAACACCAGTAAATTCACAGAGGAGACGAACTCTAAAGACTATGTTCAATGTGAAAAGCAGGGATGTTTAGAGGTGTCAATTTCACAAATAACCAGTTTATTATCGATAACAGTACTGTGAACAAATGAAATATAAACTAAAGGTGAACAAATCAGGTAAGTATAAAGATGGCACGGGTAATCTGGTAAATGGAAAACAGAAGCCAAAAAGTAACACAAAGGAGAAATGGGTGTAGTGTCCGGTGGACCTCAAATAAACCCACAAACACAAAAACACAAAGTCAATGGACAGTCAGACAGGGAAAGATAAAAGCTGAATGAAAAGATCACAGCTGGTAACAATAACAACAGTCTGGGTGGCAATGGAGGGTGCATGAAAGTTAGACCTAACAAGTGCAGCAGAGCAACAATGTAACAGAATTAAACAACTAAACAAAGTAACAAAAGAACAAAACCATAAAATACAGGAAACAATACAGGAATACAGGAGTGGACATTTGATTGGAGCCAATGGGTAGAGAAGATGAACAGAGGGTGGTTGCAAGGAACTGTGGGAAATGAAGTTTTAACCTGGCCAGGCTAGGTGGGTGAGACTTACACCCACATTATGTAGCATGGGAATTGCTACATGTGTTTTGTGATTACTTTTGTTTTACTGTTTTACTTTGCTCAGTTGTTTTGTGTTAAATCTTTTTTTATTTTATTTTTGCATGTAAATAAAAATAGCGCCATAATGCATGTTTGCATGCGACTTACCTGAGTTTTGTCAGTTCCTGCTTCTGGCCTGACGTCACCATTTAGCCATCCCTGTCACAGTGTCATGGCTGTATTATGACAATGACTGAATATTGCACCACGTGTAGCTTTGCAATATGCATTGTCCATGCTTGTATTTGTGCTACTTTTCTAAACTGTCTGTCACTATAAATAATTATTGTGATTCCGAACTCCGTTGTAGATTTCAAAGATATTTTATTCAATACAGTTGAACAGTTGAGTATTCCATTTTCCCTAAGCATAGGTCATAACAGAATCAACAAGACAATGCAATGTTGGGATTTAATTTAGCTTCTCTTAGACATCAGCCCTAATTCCTTAACCTATGAGAAGAAACAATTACACATTGATGCAGGTTTTACAGTCCTCCTATCAACCAATAATATCACTGACCACGTGGTTCACTTTCATTTTATTACCTGAAGTGATTGTAACATCAAAGTTGTCCACTCAGGAATAATGAACTTTAAAGGAAGGAAGGAGATTGGTTTTTATCCCCAAAAATGGTTCCTGAAAAAGCACTGCGTCCCCTTTTAAATTGCCATTCAGTGCACTTCAAAATCTTTCCCCTTCCCACCTGTCTTCCTGCTCCAGTAATTCATATTGAGTTTGATAGTTCATCGTTCTTTGCTAAGGTAACTCCTCTGTGCTGAATAATTGTAATTGTGTTTTCTTGGCTGTGCTGGGCTGTGTTGGATTGTGAGGTTGATTGGAATATTGTGTACAGTAAACAGTGATTAGCATGTCTTTGTCCTCAGTGGGCGTGTGTTTGTCAGCTCTTTGGCTTGCTGCACATAAATTGGCACATAAGCTCTGCAAACATTTCGTTTGTGTTTGTAGCTGAAGAAACACGTGCTGTGTGCTCCTGCTCGCTGGCTGAAATCTGTGCTGCTGGTTGAATCAACATCTAAACAGGTAAGTGGACTGCTTTGTATCACAATGAGACACCTCAGGACATATTTTACGCCTGTCTTGATCATTTTACAAAACTCAAACCAAACAGCTGAGTAATACACTGTATTTCAAGTCCTCTTCAGCACTCTCAATTTGTCTCATCTTGTAACATTAACTTTTTTGTAAAATGAACAGGTGATTTACCTCTTTCAATAAATAGGAGTCAAAGACTGGCATAAAAGCTTTGAAAAGATGTCTTGAGGTGTCTTATTGTGATTAAAATGCATTCCATTCCACAAGAAGAGAGGCGTTAGAAAACTAAAGCTCTTTGAATGAAATGCTTTTTATTATATGAATAACTACCCAGTGGAGTGACAGAGCAGGTTACAAAACTAAATGTATTGAATGAATACTGAAATCAGATCATATATTTTCAGAGAGAGAGGTTTGTATTAAACATTACAGTATCCTTTAAAAGGATTCAGAAAGTTTAACCTAAGAAATCATTTCAATTAACTGACAAGGATGAAAGGAAACTAAAGAAGGGCTGATTTCTTAAGTTAATGTTTTTTGTTGTATAGTCACTCTTTATTGTTTGTTCACACACTGTGTTAAAGCAGTGAAGCAGCACAGTAGATCTGCACGCTGGGTAGAAGGGCATCACTGGTATGCAAAGCAGAGAAAGAGCAGCAAAAGCAACAGGACAAGATTGCATTGTAGATATTTCAAATGAATAATTATTCACTGTATTGAAGAAGACTGGCTCCTCCCCTTGCCCAGAGCAGTCATTTTAAATGCAGTTATCTGTTTAGAATCTCAGCTCCATGGCAACAGACAAGTGCTGATCATGTTCAGCACTGACATCAAGGTGACGTCATAAAGGAAAGTGATGTCATAATGTCTCTGGCAGTGAATTTTAAGCTGAATCTTCATTGCAGCATTTTACTCCCAAGAGGTATGTGTGTGTGTTTGTGGGATTTTTACTTCACATCTGATCCCTCCTCATTTCATTGACCAATGAATTCTCATCCTCGGCAGATTCATTTCTATACATTTTATGGATACATCTTCCACATTCTTTTTCTTTCTTCTAGTTCTACACTTTAAAATGATGATTTTATTTGAATTGTCTGTCTGACCTATCTTACCTGAATCTGCTCAATTCTAATTAGAATTAGGGCTTCTAGTTTTCAGGTTTTATTTTTGATCATGTGATGTCCCTTTAAACATATTCTGAGCTGATTCGCTTTCTTAATCAAACACTAATTCCCAAAGGAAGCTGTTTCTTTTTACCCTCATATCTTGATTGAGTTCACAAGCGGCGTGCATTGATCTCATCTGATTCTATTTGCGCCTGCATTTCATTCTGCCTCTAACCGCCGCATTCAGTTTGTTCATTTCCACTGCGTTCGTTTCTAGCAGCGCGTCGCTAATTTGAACAGTCTGTATACAGTTAAGGCTTAACAACTATGAATTAAGAATTAAGGGAGGGAGTTGGAGAATAAAAAGCAAAAACTGGAAGCCCTAATTTTAACTAATCCTTTTTCACAATATGTTTTTATTACATATTATTTATTACGTGTTTTCAGTGCAGGGCAAGAAACCGGAATAAGATCTTCATCTCTTTAGTTTCTTTACACATGAATGATATGTTTTGATATATAATGTATTCCTTCAGTCTAACCAACACATTTTATAAGAGCATGTGCGTGATCTCTACTCCCTGTTATGCTGTTTGACCATTTAAAAAAAAAAAAAAGACATAAAAGCCTGGTTATTGATTTAGATGCAACAAAAAACAACACTGCTGTGTTTAATTTGTGCACCAAATGGATTCATTATGACAACCGACCGTGAGGAAAATGAAAACCAATAGAAGGATTTTACATGGAGTGCAGATGCGGCGCTGACAAGCGGTTGCAGAACATAGCTCTCTCTGCTGTTTGCAATGGGAGGTACAGGTAGTGAATTTCAACAATTTATTTCCTAGCAGACGCCCTCATGCATGTAAGAGCGGTTATGAAAGTACCAAAAAATTAATTCAAGAAAGAGCAAAATAAAGCACACAGTAAATTATAAGAGTGAATTTGACTAAGAGCAGCTAAACCTGATAGTAACTATTTGCTTATGAGTCCAGTAAGAACACGTAGTAAGCATGATAAATGCATGAGAATGATTTCAAATAAGAGCGAGTACACAAACCTTTATTATTTATAGACAGCACTCTCCTGCTTATCCTGTAAATATTGTTTTTTGCTGTATTTTAAGAATGTATCTGAAATGTCTCTTTTTGCACAGGGGGTACGATTAATCCAAGTCATTTCAAAGGGCAGCTGAGCTGCTTTCAGATATATACTGTATGTATATAAAAGCTCAAGGAGCCAGCTGCCCAGCGTCTCGATATGTTGTACATGTCTTTAGCAAGGGAGCCTGTATATATAATACATGGATGAAGGATAGATTTGCATCCCGGGCCATTCGGAAAAAACGCAGAATACCCCAGTAGTGACGTCAGAGGTGATAATTCCTCTCGAGGAAAATATATTTGAATTTTGGCCCCTTCTACTCCTCGAGACCATCACTTTTAATTAAAGCACAAATGACTCGTTTCCAAACACTGTCGACAACACCCACAGTACAGAAATGATCATTAATGATCAACTCGATGAGAATATGTTTAACAAAGCGCTAACGGATAACGAGACAGAAGGTCTGTACAGCCCTGAAACACGACGTTTAAAAAAACACCCAACTGTACCGCTGAACCTCGCCTTCTTTACTATTAGCATCACAAGGGTATCCGTGGATTATAAAAAATAATAATAGATGAGCCTCTTCTGGGAGTTACAGGAAAAGAATGCCATCTCGGGTTTCTGTGACAGTTTAAAAAATAGAAATGGCATTTGAAACGTGGGTAAAACTGATATTTCATTACAAACACGATAGAAATGCAAGCAAACCTCAAGCCGTTTAATGTATTAAGACTACCTAAATCTATCAAAGAACATATTACTTTGAAAAAAAATCCTAAATTGTTTTACATTTCCAATGATGAGTTTGAACTGTGCTTAGGTAAACATGCAACTTCCTTGCTGCTTTGTGTATTGCCATAAAGCAAACTTCTATATTTCAGTTTCATTCAATATAACACTCTCTAAAAA
>NW_024473772.1:4246-5474 GCF_017654505.1 Polyodon spathula | reverse complement strand
CCAAAACATAGTTTCAAAACCTTATAGCAATACAACCAATACATGTAAGATATAATAATGTTAGTAATATGCTTACCTCCTATTATAAGGAAAAGTAGCTTGAACAAAGGAATCAGTCTGGTGGAGATCTGCAAGTGATGGACCACTTCACCCTGTCAAGCAAAGGTCTTGAATGTGGTACCCTTTTGCGAAAAGTGTGAGTTTTTATAGGATTATTCTCCATAGGAATACATGGAGAATCTTTATGAAGTCTAACTCTTATCTCTTTGGCACACAAAAGCCTAAAAATTTAGAGCCTTGTGCCAACAATTAATTAAAATATAACACCTGGTCCACACATCCTATCATGATATCACCAGCTCAGCTCTCGACCCCTCCTCTATCTAAAAAGTTAAGTGAAACAAAGAAAATATTATGTTGAATATATAAGTGTTGTTTGAAATATATACAACACTATAGTGTTATGTTGAGTATATAAGTGTTGTTTAAAGTATATACAACACTAATGTTATTTTGAATAGATAAGTGTTGTTTGAAATATATACAACAGTATTAGTTATGATTATATTGATTATATGTATTAATGTCTAATAATATATTCCCTCATGCCATTCTAATCTTCAAATTAGTAATTAGTTTTCCTTCTCTCTTTACAGGCGTGTGCTTAACAGATATTATAGGGAACTTCCATCTTATGTTTTTCTAATGTAGAGTTTCTCTTCATGGATATTCTACTTGTTTTTTATTTAAGTGTAAGATTATAATGTCTCTGTCCTATGAGTTTCCCAACAGCACGAATTCAGCAGTTTTAGCTAAATTCATGCTGCAAAGAATACCCACAGAACAGTTAGATGAACTTGGCTGAACTGCGAATGATCTCTTCTTTTTTTCAGCTGCACAAAAACCAGCTAAAACCAGTTTTCTAGTTGTGCGCTTAGCTTTCCAATTTCCAGCGATAATCAAGGTTCCTCCCGATTTTTCTATGGCGAGAAGACACTCTAACCTTGACGCTGTTTGATAAGAGAACTCCGCTCTTTGTGCCAACTATCCCTTTACTTCCTGGCACCACTTTAAGACAGGCTCACAGCAAGTTATAAAGTTTTACCTTCTTAAAACCCATCTTCTATTCTTTTTCTTAAAATTACTTTTTAAGCTTCTTATTTTATTTTTCAAACAACATCCCTTTATGTTGCATCATCTTTTAACTCAGAGTCAAACTAGACAGTTT
>NW_024473772.1:0-4236 GCF_017654505.1 Polyodon spathula | reverse complement strand
CTAGATGAAGACATTTCTGAGTCAACAAAAACTCCTAGGTCTTTTTCATAGATTCCTTCTCCAATTTCAATATCTCCCATATGATATTTATAATGTACATTTTTATTTCCTGCGTGCAGTACCTTACACTTTTCTCTATTAAATGTCATTTGCCATGTGTCTGCCCAGTTCTGAATCTTGTCTAGATCATTTTGAATGACCTTTGCTGCTGCAACAGTGTTTGCCACTCCTCCTACTTTTGTGTCGTCTGCAAATTTAACAAGTTTGCTTACTATACCAGAATCTAAATCATTAATGTAGATTAGGAATAGCAGAGGACCTAATACTGATCCCTGTGGTACACCGCTGGTTACCACACTCCATTCTGAGGTTTTTCCTCTAATCAGTACTTTCTGTTTTCTACATGTTAACCACTCCCTAATCCATGTACATGTGTTTCCTTGAATCCCAACTGCGTTCAGTTTGAGAATTAATCTTTTGTGCGGGACTTTGTCAAAAGCTTTCTGGAAATCTAAATAAACCATGTCATATGCTTTGCAATTATCCATTATCGATGTTGCATCCTCAAAAAAATCAAGCAAGTTAGTTAGACACGATCTCCCTTTCCTAAAACCATGTTGACTGTCTCCCAGTACCCTGTTACCATATAGGTAATTTTCCATTTTGGATCTTATTATAGTTTCCATAAGTTTGCATATAATAGAAGTCAGGCTTACTGGTCTGTAGTTACCTGGTTCAGTTTTGTTTCCCTTTTTGTGGATCGGTATTACGTTTGCAATTTTCCAGTCTGTCGGTACCACCCCTGTGTCAAGAGACTGCTGCATGATCTTGGTTAGCGGTTTGTAAATTACTTCTTTCATTTCTTTGAGTACTACTGGGAGGATCTCATCCGGCCCAGGGGATTTGTTTATTTTAAGAGCTCCTAGTCCCTTTAACACTTCTGCCTCAGTTATGCTAAAGTTATTTAAAACTGGATAGGAACTGGATGACATGATATTTGCTATTTTTTTTTTCTTCATCTACGATTTTGCCATTTGTATCTCTTAAACATTTAATCTCCTCTTTGAATGTTCTCTTGCTGTTGTAATATTGGAAAAACATTTTGGAATTGGTTTTAGCTCCCTTAGCAATGTTCATTTCTATTTCTCTCTTGGCCTTTCTAACTTCCTTTTTGACTTGCGTTGCAGTTCTGTGTACTCTTTCTGCGAACTTTCTTTCTGGTCCTTTTTAATGCTCTGTAAAGTGCCTTTTTTCGCTGAATATTTTTTTTAATTGATCTATTAAACCATTTTGGCAATTTAGTTTTACATTTAGATTTGTCTACTTTAGGGATATAATTGTTTTGTGCCTCTAGTACTACATTTTTGAAGAACAACCATCCTTCTTCTGTGGGTATTTTCTCTATTTTACTCCAATCTACTTCTGTTAGTCTCTGTTTCATACCTTCATAGTTTGGTTTTCTAAAATTGTAAACCTTAGCTTTAGTCATTTCTTTTGGGGATTTAAAAAACACTTCAAATGAGACCATGTTGTGGTCTGAGTTTGCCAGTGGTTCTCTGACCTCTGTTTTAGTTATTCTATCTTCGTTATTTGAAAAGACTAAATCAAGGCATGCCTCCCCTCTAGTCGGTGCCTTGACAAATTGTGTTAGGAAGCAGTCATTTGTCATTTCCACCATTTCTATTTCATCCTTCGCGCTACCCACCGGGTTTTCCCATTTTATTTGGGGGAAGTTGAAATCCCCCATTAGTATGGCTTCTCCTTTGCTACACACATTTCTAATGTCATTGTATAACAGATTATTGTGCTCACCGTCTGAATCTGGCGGTCTATAGCATGCTCCTATTATTATGCCTTTTGAATTTTTGTCCGTTATTCTGACCCATATTGATTCGGTTTTATTTTCTTTGTCCAGGTTTAACACCTGGGCTCCCCCCCCCCCCCAAAAAACCCCAAAAGCCCCACCCCCCCCCGCTCAAGACTGTTTCTTATGTATAGCGCTACCCCTCCACCTCTTCTGTCCTGCCTGTCTTTCCTATACAGTGTATACCCACAAATATTATATTCGTCCCCATCACTCTCAGATAACCACGTTTCTGTTACACCTATCACATCATAGTTACTTGTTAGTGCAGTAGCTTCAAGTTCTAGAATTTTGTTTCTGATACTTCTAGCATTTAGATAAATACATTTAATGGTTGTCTTACCTGAGTTGTTGTTCTTGTTTTGATGCGGTCTCCCTTCTGTTTTTTTGTTGATTTCTCCCCCCTTCCTTTCTAGTTTAAATGCTTCCGAACCTGCTCGAGGATCTTTTCTCCGAGTAGACTGGTTCCCTTGTTATTTAAATGCAGTCCATCCCGTCTATACAGATAGTCCTCGTTGTAGAATGTGGTCCAATGATCAAGATAGGTGAAGCCTTCCCGTGTGCACCACGTCTTCAGCCATGCGTTTTGATTAATTATTTCCAGCTGTCCATATGGTCCTTTGCAAGGTGCGGGTAGTATACCAGAAAATACCACAGTTTTGGTTTTCTCTTTTAATTTCCTTCCTAGCTCTCTGAATTTGTTTTGCAGGGATTTTGGTCTGTCTCTTCCAATGTTGTTTGTACCGATGTGGACGACTACTACCGGGTCGTCTCCTGTTCGTTCTAGGAGCCTGTCCACGTTCTCAGTGATGTGCTTGACCGAGGCTCCCGGAAGGCAGCACACTGTTGTAGTAAGGGGGTCCAAACTGCGAATTGAACTTGCTGTGTTTCTCAATATGGAGTCCCCAACCATCATGACCTCCCTTCTTTTTGCTGTCTGGTCACCACTGTCAATAGGGTCCTGGATGTTGTTCCTTTCATTCTCTTGTTGTTGGTTCTGCTCATCAAAATTCTGAAGTGACTCAAATCTGTTGGTTGTTTTGATTTCTGTTGGTTGTGTTTGACGAAGTTTCTTTTTTTCCCTGCTTCTGCCTGCCTGAACCCAGCCGTTCTTACCTCCCCTCTCCTCCTGAATGTTTTTTTGAGAAATATTGAGGGGGATACAAGGTAAAAAATGACTAGCCATCGAGTTGGTTTTTCTGAAATGCAGCGTGGCACTGTTGTTTGTGTTTGGCAGAAACAGTGTTTCGTAATTCGTTTTTGTTAAATGTTTCCATTATGATTTCGCTCATAGCAGAACATATATTTGATAATATACTTTGCTAAAGCTGTATTTTTTGAAAACCTATACACTATTAGCATCTGCCTTGTTTTATGGTTACTCCTTACTCAGCCATGTGACGATAGCTTCACTCTAATATGTCAACTCCATTCAATGTAAAACAAAATGTTTCTGGTAAAAGATGTACGATTCTTAACTTCAAATTAATTCATTTTCAGAGAAAGCCTATAACTGCTGGAATTACTCTTACAGAAGTCCTAGTTCTTTTGGATCAAACTATGGTTACTGACAGGCTTGTTAATTGAGGCAGTACTGAAACTTTGAGTTAATTGTTAGCAATAAATTAATAAAACAGTGTAGACTACATCCGGTACATGGTGGTAAGTATTTAAAAAAAATACTACTTACAAAATAGTATTTACTAATTTTTATTCATCATACATTTCTGGCAACCTATTTTCTATTTGGATTTTAAATACATTTGGAGACCACTGTTTTCTATTTAAATAGTGTCCTTGACTACTTTGAAACCCTTGACGTCACTGTGAACTGAAAGTCTATTGATTTCAGCTCGGTCAGGTACTCTTTTTTTACATGAAACTGCCATCCAATTGTCTTTCATGGAGGAGTTCTCAAGAGACGACAAGCTTCTGATATCTTCAGTTGTGAAGGGTGTGGTGGCCAAGTGGTAAGGTGTTGGTCTTGTAAAGCAAAGATCATGGGTTTAAACCATATCAGTGCCTTGTTGCTGTTTTTCCAAACGTTATTTATTACTACATGTTTTCTTCATAGCTTAAATCACGAATGTTAACTTACATTTAGTATTTTCATTAAGAAAAAAGGGGGCACTCGGATTTGAACCGGGGACCTCTTGATCTGCAGTCAAATGCTCTACCACTGAGCTATACCCCCCATTACACAATGCCCTTTCTGCCAAACACAAACAACAGTGCCACGCTGCATTTCAGAAAAACCAACTCGATGGCTAGTCATTTTTTACCTTGTATCCCCCTCAATATTTCTCAAAAAAACATTCAGGAGGAGAGGGGAGGAGCCAACAGCACAGCAGAACAACGCAGTTAAACGAGGC
>NW_024473771.1:0-3000 GCF_017654505.1 Polyodon spathula | reverse complement strand
AGTCTTCCCAGCGACAGCGAGTGGAAGCGACAGCGAGTGGGAGAAGTACAGGCGTGGAAAAGTACAGAGCAGTTTCGAAGCAGTTTGAAAGCAGGTTGACGGTTGCAGAAGAAACTAAACTTAAAAAAAAAAAAAACCTCAACATGGTCTTCAAGCCAGTAATCTGTGACACCTGCTTGATGTGGGAAATCCGAGAAAACCCAGCGGAGCTAAACCAAGTGTGCGTAAAGTGCCGCGCGATCCAGGACTTGCATAAACTAGTAAGTATGCTAGAAATGGAGCTGGAAGAAGTGAGACAGCAACAGGATCTTGAGGAACTGGCACACCCACAATTCATGGAAGCCTGCATCACCCCTAACAGACTGAAAGCCACCAGGGAGATGGAAGGTAAGAACGGCTGGGTTCAGGTAGGCAGAAGCAGGGAAAAAAAGAGTACCTGACCAAGCTGAAACCAATAGACTTTCAGTTCACAGTGACGTCAAGGGTTTCAAAGTAGTCAAGGACACTATTTAAATAGAAAACAGTGGTCTCCAAATGTATTTAAAATCCAAATAGAAAACAGGTTGCCAGAAATGTATGATGAATAAAAATTAGTAAATACTATTTTGTAAGTAGTATTTTTTTTAAATACTTACCACCATGTACCGGATGTAGTCTACACTGTTTTATTAATTTATTGCTAACAATTAACTCAAAGTTTCAGTACTGCCTCAATTAACAAGCCTGTCAGTAACCATAGTTTGATCCAAAAGAACTAGGACTTCTGTAAGAGTAATTCCAGCAGTTATAGGCTTTCTCTGAAAATGAATTAATTTGAAGTTAAGAATCGTACATCTTTTACCAGAAACATTTTGTTTTACATTGAATGGAGTTGACATATTAGAGTGAAGCTATGGTCACATTGCTGAGTAAGGAGTAACCATAAAACAAGGCAGATGCTAATAGTGTATAGGTTTTCAAAAAATACAGCTTTAGCAAAGTATATTATCAAATCTATGTTCTGCTATGAGCGAAATCATAATGGAAACATTTAACAAAAACTTACAGTTACCGAGCCTCGGACATGACATTTACAGAAATCCTAGAGACCCCCTTATATTTATAGAAATTGACTTGGAAAGCATCTTGAATGTTACCGTGAAGAAAACGTAGCCTAAAAATGATGACTGTGTTAAGAATGCAAAGCATGGCGTTTCTTAAATAATCTGTCAAAGCCATCTTAGAAGGCAAGCTGTGGCTGTGAATTTAATATATTAAAAATAAACTAACAACCCTTTTACTAGTGTGGGCTGAAGCATCCAACCTTTCGGTGATCTCTTGAAGGACCAAGCGTTTCTCAGTGGTATGCTCCACCAGGACCAGGTGTTTTTTGACTGTATTTGATTCTCTTTCTGTAAAAATACAATACAAATGTATCTGTTGCAGTGACATCTTGGAATTTGTGTCCATGTTTTCCGAGCACTCTGGGAAATGTTATAAAGTACTTCAGAGACCATAAAAGCTTCTTTCTTTTTTCAACACTATACTTTGTATTTAGCTCAATTTCTTAAATTTTTTTTTAAATATTTTCTTATTATTATGTATTCCGTTTAGTGTTTCCAAAGAGATACATGTATAACAATGTGTTATTCTATTACGTGAGGGACCTTACAATATTTCCTGAATGTTTTGTTGAGAAATATCGAGGGGGATACAAGGTAAAAAATGACTAGCCATCGAGTTTGTTTTTCTGAAATGCAGCTTGGCACTGTTGTTTGTGTTTGGCAGAAAGGGTATTGCGTAATGGGGGTATAGCTCAGTGGTAGAGCATTTGACTGCAGATCAAGAGGTCCCCGGTTCAAATCCGAGTGCCCCCTTTTTTTTCTTAATGAAAATACTAAATGTAAGTTAACATTCGTGATTTAAGCTATGAAGAAAACATGTAGTAATAAATAACGTTTGGAAAAACAGCAACAAGGCACTGATATGGTTTAAACCCATGATCTTTGCTTTACAAGACCAACACCTTACCACTTGGCCACCACACCCTTCACAACTGAAGATATCGGAAGCTTGCCGTCTCTTGAGAACTCCTCCATGAAAGACAATTGGATGGCAGTTTCATGTAAAAAAAGAGTACCTGACCAAGCTGAAATCAATAGACTTTCAGTTCACAGTGACGTCAAGGGTTTCAAAGTAGTCAAGGACACTATTTAAATAGAAAACAGTGGTCTCCAAATGTATTTAAAATACAAATAGAAAATAGGTTGCCAGAAATGTATGATGAATAAAAATTAGTAAATACTATTTTGTAAGTAGTATTTTTTTTAAATACTTACCACCATGTACCGGATGTAGTCTACACTGTTTTATTAATTTATTGCTAACAATTAACTCAAAGTTTCAGTACTGCCTCAATTAACAAGCCTGTCAGTAACCATAGTTTGATCCAAAAGAACTAGGACTTCTGTAAGAGTAATTCCAGCAGTTATAGGCTTTCTCTGAAAATGAATTAATTTGAAGTTAAGAATCGTACATCTTTTACCAGAAACATTTTGTTTTACATTGAATGGAGTTGACATATTAGAGTGAAGCTATGGTCACATGGCTGAGTAAGGAGTAACCATAAAACAAGGCAGATGCTAATAGTGTATAGGTTTTCAAAAAATACAGCTTTAGCACAGTATATTATCAAATCTATGTTCTGCTATGAGCGAAATCATAATGGAAACATTTAACAAAAACTTACAGTTACCGAGCCTCGGACATGACATTTACAGAAATCATAGAGACCCCCTTATATTTATAGAAATTGACTTGGAAAGAATCTTGAATGTTACCGTGAAGAAAACGTAGCCTAAAAATGATGACTGTGTTAAGAATGCAAAGCATGGCGTTTCTTAAATAATCTGTCAAAGCCATCTTAGAAGGCAAGCTGTGGCTGTGAATTTAATATATTAAAAATAAACTAACAACCCTTTTACTAGTGTGGGCTGAAGCATCCAACCTTTCGGTGATCTC
>NW_024473770.1:1628-5000 GCF_017654505.1 Polyodon spathula | reverse complement strand
TTGAAGGACCAAGCGTTTCTCAGTGGTATGCTCCACCAGGACCAGGTGTTTTTTGGCTGTATTTGATTCTCTTTCTGTAAAAATACAATAAAAATGTATTTGTTGCAGTGACATCTTGGAATTTGTGTCCATGTTTTCCGAGCACTCTGGGAAATGTTATAAAGTACTTCAGAGACCATAAAAGCTTCTTTCTTTTTTCAACACTATACTTTGTATTTAGCTCAATTTCTTCTGTCCTCCAGTTCCTATCCAGTTTTAAATAACTTTATCATAACTGAGATAAATGTTTAAGAGATACAAAATGGCAAAATCGTAGATGAAGAAAAAAAACTAGCAAATATGTTAAATGATTACTTTTCACAAGTTTTTACAAAGGAAGGTATTGACAACATGCCCCACATGTCATTCAGCAGTTCCTACCAGTTTTAAATAACTTTAGCATAACGGAGGCAGAAGTGTTAAAGGGACTAGGATCTCTTAAAAATAAACAAAACCCCTGGGACGGATTAGATCCTCCCAGGTAACCTACTCAAAAAGAAATGAAAGAAGTTATTTAGAAACCGCTAACCAAGATCATTCAACAAAGTCTCTTGACACAGGGGTGGTACTGACAGTACTGGAAAATTGCAAACGTAATACCGATCCCCCAAAAGGGAAACAAAACTGAACCAGGTAACTACAGACCATTAAGCATCACTTCTATTATATGCAAACTTATGGAAACTATAATATTCCAAAGATTTCCTATCTGGTAAGAATTGGCAGACAAAGTCCCGGTTTTTAAGATTAAAACTCAAACTGAACGCAGTTGGTATTCAAGTAAACACATGTACATGGAAAGGGAGATCGTGCCAAACTAACTTTCTTGATTTTTTTGAGGAAGCAACATCCATAATGGATAATTGCAAAGCATATGACATGGTTTATTTAGATTGGCAGAAAGCTTTTGACAAAGTCCCGCACAAAAAGATTTAATTCTCAAACTGAACACAGTTGGGATTTGCAGACGACACAAATGTACATGGATTAGGGAGTGGTTAACATGTAGAAAACAGCAAAGTACTGATTAGAGGAAAAAATCTCAGAATGGAGTGTGGTAACCAGCAGTGTACCACAGGGATCAGTATTAGGTACTGTGCTATTCCTAATCTACATTAATTATTAAGATTCTTGTATGGTAAGCAAATGTGTTAAATTTGCAGACGACACAAAAGTAGGTTGAGGGCAAACACTGTTGCAGCAGCAAAGGTCATCCAAAATGATCTCGACAAGATTCAGACCGGGCAGCTAAATGGCAAATGACATTTAATAGAGAAAGTAAAGTACTGCAAGAAGAAACATGGCGGATGACAGTTAATAGAAAAAAGTGTAAGGTACTGCACGAAGGAAATAAAAATGTAAATTATAAATATCATAAGGGAGATAATGAAATTAAAGAAGGAATCAATGAAAAAGACCTAAGATTTTTTGTTGAACCAGAAATGTCTTAATCTAGGTCAATGTTGGGAAGCTATAAAAAAGGCCAACAAGATGCTCGGATGCATTGTGAAAAGTGTTGAATTTACATGAAGGGAAGTAATGTTAAACTGTACAATGCACTAGTAAGACCTCATCTTGACTATTGTGTTAAGTTCTGGTCACCTCGCTATAAAAAAAGACTTGGTGCTCTAGAAAGAGTGCAAAGATGGGCGACCAGAATTATTCCGGGCTTACAAACAATGTCATATGCCGAAAGGCTAAAAGAACTGAATCGTTTCAATCTTGAACAAAGAAGACTAACGGGGCGACCTAATTCAAGCATTCAAAATTCTAAAAGGTCAATTGAAAGTGTCGACCCCAAGGGACTTTTTCGGCTGAAAAGAGAAACAAGGACCAGGGTCACAAATGGAGTTTAGAATTAGAAAAGGGGCGTTCAGAACAGAAAATAGGAGATCCTTTTTACAAAAAGAATTGTGAGGGTCGTGGAATCAACTCCCCAGTAATGTTGTTGTTGAAGCTGACACCCTGGGATCCTTCAAGAAGCTGCTTGATGAGATTGTGGGGCAATAAGCTACTAAACAACCAAAATAGCTAAGATGGGCCGAATGGCCTCCTCTCGTTTGTAAACTTTCTTATGTTCTTATGTTCTTAAATCTTCCTGCTATGAGTAAATCTTAATGGAAACATTTACCAAAAATTGATATTTTATCAACCTCGTACATGAAATTTAAAAATCCAAGTGTCCCCTTATAATTATAGCAACAGACTTGGAAAACATCTTCAGTGTTACCATGAAGAAAACGTAACATAAAAATGATGTAGAATACAAAGCATGGTGTTTCTTAATAATGTGTGACCCAGGACAGCGAAATCAGTCAGTTGGTCAAAAATTTCAAAAACTGATTTATTGTGGCAATGGATTAGACATATAATAAGCTTTAAAATAATATCCAACTTATTGATATATCTCAAATGGGGCCCGGGATATGACATTTTGAAATCTGCAAAGTCAGAAGACGCCATTTTGAGACAATTAAGTTGAAACATGGGGTACCTACTTTCCAGCTATTTCCTTAGCAACCATTATGTTATAACTGACACATACATCAAATGTTCACCAATAACTCCTCATTCCTTTCTGCAAAATATGACAAAGAAATTATATGATACAAATATTTATTTTTCATTTATTGATACATATAAAAATTTTTTTTTTTTTAAACAAAAATGTAAATGCTTTAAATTAAAAGTGCTGAACTATTTACATTTACATTTACTATTTACATTTCACTTGGTATTTGCATATTCTGAAATACATATCTTGGACTACCTTATCTCAGTATCGTAATCGGTATGTGAAACCAGCCATTTAAGAGTTAAAAATCATTAAAAAGCTCTGAGTAGGCAAATCAATTATTGGTTCATTTGAGGGTTTGATTAAGTAATTCTGAGCTCATTTGGAACATGAAACCAGCAGACACAATGATCAACTTGGACCAGGATTGTTTCCAAATGTAATTAATAATTAGTACTAATCTGGGTCTACGGAACTAGCCCAAATGTTACTAATGTTTGTGTAGATTAATCATCATTAACATCTGTAGGCTGTGGACAGGTTATATCCATCCTAGCAGGCGTACAATACTCTTGAATCTTTTCATAAAGGTACTGCTTCCTCTTGCAGACTAAACCAGGTGGTCTGATGGGCTGTGGCCTGTCTGCTGGTGGTAGACAAGTGTCATCTCTCAGGAGGGCAAACATCTCTTCCTCGGAATCTGAATACTGTTATCTAAACACCATTCCATGGTTTGCAGTATCAAACCTAAAAAAACATAACAAACCTATGTTTTATAAAATCTGATTTGTGGTTGCAAGTACAGTCAACTACAATCG
>NW_024473770.1:0-1128 GCF_017654505.1 Polyodon spathula | reverse complement strand
TGAAACTTGGTGGCCTTTGACAAAACAGAGGCAGCGAGACTTGCTGTGTTGGCTGCTGTCGCCTGTTTTGCACAGTATCGATCTTCCCATCTCTGTGCCTAATAATCGGCATTGGTATTTTTTTTCTTTTAAATACGCAGTTTGAGATACAATATTCATAGATTTTGGTTAGAGTTTAGAAAGAAAATCATACTTCGCAAAAAACAATAATAATAATAATAGATACCTACATACATAAATCAATCAATGAGTATCGTTCTACAAAGCCCATTTCTGTTAAGGTTTTCCAAGCCAATTAAATATCACCGGAGAAATATATTTTATTTACAGCTTCTAGTGTTCGGTGTTTATTTCCCATCTCTCTGCCTCTCTTTAAACCCTAATTAATAGCTGTTAAGCCTGAACTGAATAGCAGATTGTTCAAATGAGCGACGCGCTGCTAGAAACTAACGCAGAGGGAATTTCTCTGCAGCTTTCCCGACTCGGAGTCTTATTCCTGCCCCTGACGCTGTCCTGCCACTGTGCCCGAATACTTCATTACATGTGCAGCTTGAACACATTTTCATCAACACATCTATTATCCATTATCTTACCGGGATAATATATGAAAATGAGGGCTGTCACTCGATACAGATGTCATGGGTTAATTTACTGGCATTAGTTGATAATCGATAGATTGATCCGTGCACATTTTTAATAAAGGTAATGATCTTATAGAGGCTGTCCTGCATAGTAAAACCATTAAAAAAAAATCTATAGAATCTAAAATGAATAAAAAATGGCTCTATAGAATTTGGTCTTTTTAAAAGCATTTTTATTTTAGCAAATGTAACAAATTTTTACAGAACAACGTCATTCCATGAAAGTTTATTAGCAAAATATAATGCAGAAGAACAGAGAATGGATTTTGGTTCCTTTTTTTTACATTTTATTCAAAGAAAACATAACCAATATTACTGTAATACATACAATAAAAAATAAACAGCTCACATATGTTCCAGAGTCTATACATTGCTAGGTTCCTGTGGCAGGCTGGCGAGTGGATAGAGGCCCAGAGACAGACTGCAGTTCAAAAAAAATAACTATTTTTATTATAAATAAACAAAAATAAAGTGCACAAGGGCAAAA
>NW_024473769.1:0-10850 GCF_017654505.1 Polyodon spathula | reverse complement strand
AAACTTGCAAGGAACCTCCACCATGCTTCACTGTTGCCTGCAGACACTCATTCGTGTACCGCTCTCCAGCTCTTCGGCGAACAAACTGCCTTCTGCTACAGCCAGATATTTCAAATTTTGACTCGTCAGTCTAGAGCTCCTGCTGCCATTTCTCTGCACCCCAGTTCCTGTGTTTTCGTGCATAGTTGAGTCGCTTGGTCTTGTTTCCACGTCGGAGGTATGGCTTTTTGGCTGCAAATCTTCCATGAAGGCCACTTCTGACCAGACTTCTCCGGACAGTAGATGGGTGTACCAGGGTCCCACTGTTTTCTGCCAATTCTGAGCTGATGGCACTGCTGGACATCTTCCGATTACGAAGGGAAGTAAGCATGATGTGTCTTTCATCTGCTGCAGTAAGTTTCCTTGGCCGACCACTGCGTCTACGATCCTCAACGTTGCCCGTTTCTTTGTGCTTCTTCAAAGGAGCTTGGACAGCACATCTGGAAACCCCTGTCTGCCTTGAAATTTCTGCCTGGGAGAGACCTTGCTGATGCAGTATAACTACCTTGTGTCTTGTTGCTGTGCTCAGTCTTGCCATGGTGTATGACTTTTGACAGTAAACTGTCTTCAGCAACCTCACCTTGTTAGCTGAGTTTGACTGTTCCTCACCCAGTTTTATTCCTCCTACACCGCTGTTTCTGTTTCAGTTAATGATTGTGTTTCAACCTACATGTTGAATTGATGATCATTAGCACCTGTTTGGTGTAATTGTTTAATCATACACCTGACTATATGCCTACAAAATCCCTGACTTTGTGCAAGTGTACCTAGAAGAATTGATGCTGTTTTGAGGGCAAAGGGTGGTCACACCAAATATGGATTTAATGTAGATTTTTCTTCTGTTCACTCACTTTGCATTTTGTTAATTGATAAATATAATCTATTAACATGTCTATTTTTGAAAGCATTCTTACTTTACAGCATTTTTTCACACCTGCCTAAAACTTTTGCACAGTACTGTGTGTGTGTGTGTGTGTGTGTATATATATATATATATATATATATATATATCTTAATATAATTGGAATAAATTTGGAAATCCAAAAAAATATATTAACACTTAATAATAATAATATACTAAAATAAAATAATAAAAATAATCCCAATGGGTCCCAAAAGATCCTCGACATCAGGAAAAAAGGGTTAGACCTTTAACGACAATGTATATATATAATTCTATTGAAAAACCAAAAGTCTTTAGGTATGAAGTTGATGACATCGATGAAGAGGGCAAGGAGTAAGTCTCTTATTCAGTATCATTCTTTCTGTTCTGTACACATTGTTAATATAAAGCTGAGGGGACACTAGTCTGCAAGTTGTCAGAAAAGTAGAATGACATCTGTCGCTTCTACAGTGTTGATTCTACTTTCATGGAACAGCTTTCTACTTCATTTTGAAGTCAACCAATATGGAAAAACAGCATTCAGACAGGAAACATGAAAAACAAAAAAAATCAACTGCACCTTCATACAGTACTAGACACAACACATTATTAATATAACAATTATGTAAATAAAGCTGTACTAGCTAATTGTTTATTTATTTATGTATCTGAACCCCAGGGCAATATCATGTAAACATAGATTTGTATTTACGAGACCCAATATTGAAACTGCTGCCATAAAATACAACACTCACTTAATCTGTTTAGTACCACTAGAAGGGGAGAAAATGTATTTATCAAACAGAAGCCTTTATTAATTAACTCAAAATATTTGTAGTTTATTATGACAGCATGTCATGCTGCAGATAACCCTGTTCTCCATCTGGGTTTATTTTTACTGATTTATAGTGGAACAGAGATATAAATGCTCTCTCTTTCTGTCACACTTTTAAATGAATGTTTTCTCATATCCTTTGAGATATATTCCTGTGTGATCAGGTTTGTTCTGTTTACCTTCAATTATTTGAACCTCAGTGCATTTACAGCTGAAATATGAATTGTTTAAGTTATTTCATGTTATTGTTCATGGAGACCAGCAAAGTGCATACTGGTTAATTATAACTTTTATATCCATACATACATATCTACAATATCCAGCTTGGAAACATTCGATCAGGAGACTTTCCCTGACGATATTCCAAACCGACTTTCGCAAGCGAGATAGCCAGTCACATGACTTCTCTAATGACTTTTCATTGGCTGACTAACCCTATTGTGTAATGTTACTTTCTACAAAATCAACTCTCCATTGAGAAAGTTGTTTGAAAACCTTATCAAACTTGCCCGAACCTTGTAGGTGGGAGGCCTCAACCCTTGCAATTCAAGTCAAGATTGAAAACCTATTTTTATGATCCATCGTTTTTGTTTTAATCATTTTTATAATTTTTTTTTTTTTTTTTTTTTTTAAACCTTTTAAGGGTCACATCATGGTCTACATCACAAAATTTTACTTTTAGTTAACAACGACATTGGCACATAAAAAACCAGTTGTGACGTGTAAACTCTCGACACATGGCTTATCTCACGTTCTGTCAACTCTAAGTTTAAAAAGTTTTTAAGTTCTCCGAAATAACCGTACTGTTTTGTTTACTACAAAAACGGTTTCGTAATTTGTTGTTTGAAACAACAAACATTAACACTCGTACCCCCCTCCCCCATACCCCTATACACCTTCATCTCGTATACAACCCCCACCCTCCATTCCCCCTCATATTTACAGTAACACAAGAGCCTCTTTCACACTGGCACTCCTACCCGGGTTACAATAGTGTGAAACCACATACCTGGGATAACCCGGGTCCAAGCAGCCCACCTCAGGGTGTGGGTCAGCATGCTTTGACTCGGGCTGAGCAAGACAAAATGCATCACGATGGACGAAATAACATGTACTTGGTCAGGATTTGCTTTAGTTTTGTGTCTTTGACACTGACCGGGTATTCAGCCAGGGGGAAGTCTGTTTTTGGCACTAGTTCTGTGTTTTTAATTCCTTTCCAGTATGACTTCTATGTGTTTTTTAAATATGTTAATTTTTGTCATGATTGAGCTTCAGTACCAGCTGGCCGAGGGGATTCAGCCCTGCACGCATTGTCGTTTCTGTTTAGCTGTAGAATAGTTTTTGCAATTTCAAGGTATAATAACACAGTTGGGATTTTGTCCCGTGTTTTATAGTAAGGGTTTGAGCGGTCCCCACACTTCTACAGTTAGACAAGAATCGGTTCAGTAATACTGTCAAGAATTTTAAGTCTCATTTTTACTGGTGGTTTAGTTTTCTAAAGTTGATTCTTTATGACATAGAAAGCCCTTCATGCCTTGTCTTTTAATGCTTTTATAGTCAGGTTAAAGCTCCCTGACGCGCTGATGGCCAGACCCAGGTATGTGTAGCAGACCCTGTGCTCAAGTGTGGTGTTGCCCAGAGTGAAGAGGGTGTTGCTGTGGTGATTTTTCTCAGTGATGAGACTCTGGTGAATAAAGTGGTAGAGGAGGGGATTGTGGTTAAAGGCACTTTCATCTCTGGCCTGCCGCTCTCTTCACTGGCTACTAAATGGTTGAATGAGCCCCAATCAACCATAAATACTGTTTTGAAGTTTAATATCGACGGTAACATTTACAATGTTTTTGTCACATCTGAAGACATGAACTATTTTCATGTGTGGTAAAGGGGGACACATTTAGAAGGGAATATCTAGATAAGGCCGGTGATCGGGAGAAAGCAGCTGACAGAGCGAATAGTGAGGATGAAGGTCCCACTCCAGTGGGAATGCAGCTGGTGGAGGTGAAGAGCAGAGGGGAGCTGGCCCTGACAGCACAGGAGAGAGGCTGAGCCCGAGGAGAGAGTGGAGAATAAGAAGGTAAGCGTAGAGCAGCAGGGGCAATAGCCAGCTTAAATAAGTGAAATGAGTGAGGTTTATAACACAAGTAATGAAGGAAATATTAGACAAATAGTGAAGTACTATTTACAGTACCAATAAAAAGGGGAACAGTGGGCAGGGGAAGGGTCAGACAGCGGTTCAGGGAGCTTGGCTCGCCAGCCTTGCATTGCTTTACCCCCGATGGAGAATAAAGAAAGCGCGGAGTATGAGAGCGATGGAGAGGTGTCCTGTCATGGAATCCTCATTGATTTCTGAGCCCCTTTCAGTCAGTCTGGAGTTGGGGGGATAATTCTCCGGAGCAGATTAAACCATTTTTTACGCAACACGAAAGTTAGAAGAGGTATTAAAATAGAGGATTTATTTCCAGACCTTAAGCTGTTTGTGGGTACTGTTCAATCAATACTGTGTGATTCTTCGCTTTGACCACAAAAGCACGCAGACAGGTTAAGAAATTGGTGTTTCGTGCGTCTGTACAAATTTACTCATTACCGTGACATTTGGAAACACAAAGCTGAAGAAAGGAATTGAGTATGTCCAAATGTTGTGCATTGACCACAAAGTGGGCAAGGAAGAAAGCAGAAAGGTTAAGTAAAAGTAGGAAAAACAAAGTCAAGGAAAGAAAAAGGAAAGAAAATTACCAATGTAGTAGTGCATTTGTGTTTAAATTACATTTTGCCCCGATTCTCACGTGGTGCCACGCACACAAACTTGACATCTTATGTAAAAAATTGAGTTCTTTACCATTTATACTTTAATTGACATGTGAGCATCGAACGGGGGGGGGGGGGGGGGGGGG
The DNA here is from genome assembly GCF_017654505.1 of Polyodon spathula. Taxonomy (NCBI): domain Eukaryota; kingdom Metazoa; phylum Chordata; class Actinopteri; order Acipenseriformes; family Polyodontidae; genus Polyodon; species Polyodon spathula. The sequence goes on along the minus strand of NW_024473769.1, from coordinate 6,202 downwards.
GGGGGTGGAGGTGTGGGGGTGGGGGGGGGGGTGGGGGGGGGGGGGGGGGGGGGGGAGGGGAGTGGGGTGGGGGGGGGGGGGGGAGGGTGGGGGGGGGTGGGGGGGGGGGGGGGGGGGGGGGGGGGGGGGGGGGGGGGGGGGGGGGGGGGGGGGGGGGGTGGGGGGGGGGGGAGGGTGGGGGAGGGGGGGGGGGGGGGTGGGGGGGGGAGGGGGGGGGGGGGTGGGGTGGGGGGGGGGGGTGGGGGGGGGGGGGGTGGGGGGGGGGGGGGTGGGGGGGGGTGGGGAGGGGGGGGGGGGGGGGGGGGAGGGGGGGGGGGGGGGTGGGGGGGGGGGGGGGGGGGGGGGGGGGGGTGGGGGGGGGGGGGGGGGGGGGGGGGGGGGGGGGGGGGGGGGGGGGGGGGGGGGGGGGGGGGGGGTGGGGGGAGGGGATGGGGGGGGGGGGGGGGGGTGGGGGGGGGGGGGGGGGGGGGGGAGGGGGGGGGGGGGGGGGGCTGGGGGGGGGGGGGTGGCCAGGGGGGGGGGGGGGGGGGGGGGGGGGGGGGGGGGGGGGGGGCGGGGGGGGGGGGGGGGGGGGGGGTGGGGGGGGGGGAGGGGGGGGGAGAGATGTACCCAAATAATCGATACCCCTGTTTATTATCACGAACCCCAACGACAAAATAAAAGACTTAATTAGTAGCACCCTCCGACAAGTTCCAATTTCAAGATACTTTACTGATGCGTGAGTACAAAACAAAGGGTGTTTTACTTCAGATAATGCGGGACTTCCCTGTCTTTTGCCCACAAAAAGAAGTCTATAATTTGTCACAGTCAGTCTAAAAAAAAAAAAAAAAAGACCCCCCCCGCACGTAAAATTGACAGGACATTTACTGAGAGCATCAGTGACCTTAGTATGTCTCAGTGTTGGGGGTCAGGACGGTATTCGAGTCACGATAACATTTTTGGTTTATTTTCATTTCATGTTAAGTCTTAACAGGTCCGATGCAAGCGAAAATTTTCTGGGTAAAAAATTAAAACGTAAAAGACGTAAAGGCCAAAAAAGCTAAACGAGTTTGCGCGACCCGAGATTAGTAATAATTGGACCACCGGGGGTACGACACCCGTGACATACCGGACAGCATCCCGACCGGACGCCGCGACAAGCGCTCGACCTCGATGTCTCACTCAACCACTCCTAGAAAACCCCACCCTGACGTTGACCGAGACCCGTCACACATGACATGGCCGACTGCCGTCCCGGACTAACTAGACCGGTCGTCCACACCGTCAAAAAGTCTGACAGTCGCGGGAGGTTCAATGACCATTTGAGGGTTCTCGGCGAGTCGAACTCCAGGACCCGGAAAACGAACAAAAAAATAAGTCAACCCCCCCGACCCCATACTGGCTGTGTGTAAAGGACGACCTGTGGCCGTTTCGGCGACCTCTCCCAGCTCCCGCAGTTCTACAGCGGCTTGCGGTGTGCTTGGAGTCTGTTTAAAGTGGAGCAGGCTGTGGAGGCGGACAGTGTGTACTGGTGCCCGGAGGAACCCCAGACTAATAATCTATAGGTACAGGGTGTTGGGCTTCAGAGGAACCTTTCCCCTCGCTGATGTTGACCCTGATATTAGATACTCAGCCCAGACCAAGGGTGCTGCTGGACCCTGCTAGGCTCATCAGTTTCTCAGTGTGTGTGAAGGTGAGGCATGCTCCAGCCCTGCAGGGGCTCCCGGATACACATTGGAGGGAGCAGCTGGGGTGGGGAGCATGTGCGGCTGGCATGAAGGGCTGGGTACAAGCCCCTATTCCTAAGAGATTTGGAAATTTGCAATGGAGGATACTCCACACATCATTGCTTGCAGTTCCTTTATTGGTATAATAACCCCTGGAGCACCAGACACTTGTCCTTTTTGTGGGGTGAAGAGACTGTTCCATGCCTATATGGCCTGTGAAGCAATTTTTATAATGGGAGTGCAGAACAGGACTACAGGTACACAACCTGTATCTCCACTTACTAGGACAAGTCGTTAAGGAATAGGGTCAGACACTCCGTTAACATTTACCCTGTTAGTGCAGAACAGGAGATGTGCATGTGTGACAGAGAGCGAATGAATCCTAGTCAACAATCTCCCTCCTGACCTGGGAGGGCTCTGTATAACAGGAACAGTGTGCCCCAGACTGGATGGTTTGGCAGTTCTCATTCAATTCGTACCTATCCTTCAGCAAGCTAGGGATAGGCCTTTCCACTACGGTGGTCATGGTTCTTAGAACGCAGATGATCCCATCGTCACACAGTAGAGGTACCTAACCTCTAGACATGCACTAACGTGAAACATTACTGTCTGTATTTTTTGACGTCCCCAGCACTGGACTCCCCTAGAAGGACCACCGCTACCACTCTTCGCTAGACGTCAGACAAGAACACTATACCAAAGAATATCTTTCCTTGGCCTTCCTATTGTTACGCTTGCACCACTGTACTGACATAAGGACAGGACAGCACTATTGAGCGAGACTGAGCGTTTAGTGTCACACCTCGACAATGAGTGTGCGTTACGCAAGTCCTTAGGCTTTACGAAGATAGGATGTTGTCCAGTTGATGACAAGGGACAGGGGACGAACGAAGGTGTCAGTAAAGTACCTTACACTGCAAACACAAAGCACACAAAAGCAAACCTTGGACACAACAAAAAAATGATTATTCAGCGAACGCATGAACCCGCACAATGTGGACACACTGTATAGACTGTGTCACACCTTGGCCGGGGCACAAATACACACATGTCGGGTTGTGGATAAGCACTCATTCTGGACTTGTGACCGTGTTTGTGTTTCGTGTGTTATTCGTGCTGTTTGTTTATTATTTTGGGACAATATCTCTTGGTATTACCTGTGTGATACACAACGTTGTGTAGAGCCAGGTATTTATTTAAAAGTTACAAGCCTGCACCCCTGCCAAATAAAGGAGTGGTTTCATTGAACTTTCACTGTCGTGTTTGTTTTATTCTTGACCACTGTAATCTACCTGTTCACAGCATGTCAGATTGCAGATTTTATTTTGGGACAGGCCAAATTGTCATTTTTAAAGAGCAGGAAAAGGAAAGTGGTATTTTTTCTATAAAGCACACACCTTTTTAAATGGATGCCAAAAAATCGAGTGTCTTCAAAAACGTAGTGTGTTTTTTAAGGGCATGCATCTTTTAAAATGCATCCCAAGTAAAATATGTGCCTGAAGTAACATTTAAAGTGCAGCCCCTTCTGCTAAACTCCTGTAAAGGTCAAAACCAAGTTGTTAAATACTTTTCTGCTCTAATCATTAGCCAGCAGCACAGTCTATTTTAAGAGTCACTCTATTGTTAGCCAATACATGTTAAAGACGCAGTGATAAACAAGCGGCTTCAAAACATTTATGGATCAAAGCACAGCTACAGGCTTTGAGAAGGATTGTTAAGGTGCTGGGTTTACTGAAAGTACTATTTTTCAAAATAACTTATTTTTGATCATTCATGAGTTTGGTCGAAAGGACTGAAACATACTTAAGTCTTATTTCAGGCAAACATTTTTCTTGGCAAGCATTTTAAAAGATGCACACTGTTTTCAAAGACACTCGTTTTTTTGGCATGCATTTAAAAGATGCGTGCTTTATACAAAAAATGCACACTACTTTTGCATTTTTGCAGTTTTTTGTGGTTTGTTGTTTATATATTAATTGATATATGTGTAGGGGATAGAATGTTTGGATTTGAGAATTGTCCTTTGCTTTCTTTACAGTTTTTCTTGCATATTTGACTGATTTAAATAAAGTGTTGTTAAAAGTACAAAAAACTCTTCTTCTTCCCCAGACGCCACACTCTCAGTCGAAGGCGTATCATTCCGCTACCCCAGTGGAAGGCGAACCCCGAGACTGACCCCGAGGCTCTGTTCCACAAGGAGCAGTTGGTGCTGGCGCTGTACCCCCAAACCACCTGCTTCTACCGAGCACTGATCCACGCACCCCCGCAGAGGGTAAGAGAGAGAGGGGTACCCCTAATAATACTGTCTGTCACGGTGTCTGTATTGAGTATTGACTATTCCTCTCTAGCCCCAGGATGATTACTCTGTGCTGTTTGAAGACACCTCGTACGCTGACGGATACTCTCCCCCACTCAACGTGGCCCAGAGATACGTGGTGGCGTGCAAAGAGAACAAGAAGAAATGAACGCTAGGCAGAGGAGAGACAACATGCGTGGGAGATTACATTTTTATAAATATTTTTTGTGTGCATTTTTGTGAAAAAAAAAAATAAAGAATGAGGAATTGTATATTGCTTTTTTTGAGAGAGTGTCTTTTTTACATGTGTGTGTGTGTGTATATGGTTGTGTTTAGGGACTGTCTGCACAGTTGCACTGCTGAGGGGCCGTCTTCATTTTACTTGTAGTTCTGTTCCGTGTTAAATGTGCAGTCAGTCCCTGGCTTGTGTTTGGGATTACACCACCCCCCTGCTGGTGATTATGTGAAACCAAGTACCTGGTGTTTTATGTAACGTGATACATTGCATTTAGACTTAACTGTTGCGGTTAACAAAATGAGAAGTATCAGAACAATATAATTAAAGAGAAATTTGAAATAACAGGTGGATAGTTAAATCACCAAAAAATTCGTAATTTTTCCTCAAAAGGAAAAATGGCACTTAATGGGTTAAACAACAACGGGAGAAGGGGTTGCACCATTCTGTGGCTGTGGTCCAGACCACTCCATGGTCTGACCTCACAGTGCCGGTCCGTGCCTTGTGTACTGCGAGGTGGGTGGGACCACTCCAGCAAAACTGGTACAGTCAGCACTCCAGCACTCACACTCTGGTGAAGGTGGAAAATAAACCAACGCCGGGTAACGACAGCTCCGTTTGCATTAACGAACAAAGGATCGGTAGCCGAGGCACCCTGAAAAGGGATTCATAGGGGCTTACATGGGATTTGAATTTGAACATATAGATTAGGGATCTCTTTCCTGATCAGTCTTCTTTTGAGCAAAAAGGTTAGTAAGGTTAAAAGGTTAGGACGGGTCGGTATACCGGTTTTTCCCCGGGTTTGACCAGCAGTTTAGGTACCTACATTTTTTATGAACCACACAAGGTTCACGAGTGAAAGGACACACACAAAGTTTCAGGTGCACAGTACATACTATTGAATAATGACAACGTCCAGTGCCCCTAAAAGTTTGTAAATATTTACTGCATGGCAGTGAATAACTAGGTATACACATCCCTAAGGGGGCTGCAAACCTGGGCAACACCAAAAATCCACAATAAACACAAACATGAGACAGTGAGTGAAATTGTGTGCTAGTGGTGTGATTACAGTACTCCATGAAATGCTGGGGTGAAAAGTTATGTCAGGGTTAGTGCTGGCTTGAACTCCAGGTCCGGATCGTGTTCCTGATAGTCTACAAAGACTACTAAGCAATCCTTTTACTCCTTTTAGGTTAACTCCAAACATTTACAAAGGAACGATTAACTTGGGACTTCAGTGCCACTGATGTAGCCCTGCTCATTGACCGCGTGGTAACAAGCCAAATCCGGTGGTAAATAATTCCTTGTACAATGAAACGATACGTGGCTATAATACGGGAGCGGTAGTACTGGGGGGAACCAATTGTTCATTAAAGGCCAGGGCTGAATAAGATTGTTAACGTACCCGAAATTATTTTTCATTGCCAGACAGGGAACGGGGTCCCGATAATTATCGAAATGGGCATAATTTAAATAAAAACGTAACGTGCCAAAGCCCGACCATTTTAAAACTTTAAGTTGGTCCCTGCCGACTTTAGCACAAGTATACCAGGGCCGTTGGATCGTGTTGGTGTCAGGACCTCAAGACTCCTCCCTTCGTAGTTCTGCAATGGATGGAAATGGCAAAGCAAGCTCGATTTCCAAACAGTTACGGCAAAACAGCCAATTTGAGACCGACACAGCAGCCACGACTGCTTAAACTCTAACCGGAAGAAGCCGGTTTGCTGGCTCGGTTAGGTCCCGCTAGAGTTATCCTTCGTGTACGAGTGATGTAAAATAACCCTACTACGGAAACGCGAGGGAGGTGGGTAGATAGAGTTGTCTAGCTCCAACGGAGCTCCCGAGGGCAGCCGTACAAGCGCTCGAAGGGGGAGAACCCTGTCGAAATCTGTGGCACCTTTTTCACTGCAAAAAGAAGGTAGGGAAGAAGCAATGCCCAATATTTTTACTCCTGTGTTACAA
>NW_024473768.1:0-4126 GCF_017654505.1 Polyodon spathula | reverse complement strand
CGTCATTTCCTTGACCAAATTTGGTCTTATTTCTCTAGCATGAGACAAAGCACATTAAAAGTTAACATTTGCATTTTTTCTTCACTTTACCAATGTCAGCATAAACCCAGATAACAAGAAGCTACATTTAAGAACAATGCTATGAGTTGTTCAATTCTCACAGGCTGCAAAGTGCTATACCCACACATCACAAGGTCAAACAACAAGGCTGGTGATTGCAAACTACTGACGTAAACCAGCCACGTACAGCTTGATTTTAAGATTTCATTAACCATGCGGTGATTTAAAGCTTACATTAAACAGAGGAAAATTACACAATGTTTACAGACAGTTTCAATCACTTGCTTTACCATTTAAATGGGAAGCATAAGTAACAGGTTGTATAATGATAAAGGAACAGAAGGCTGATGAAACAATAGGAGCTTGTGCCATTTTAACTGGAACAATGTGTACACTGCTCCAGACAAGGTCCATGGTTATCATAAAAAGCCAATGTGTTCCTCTAGTGTGTTATTATGCATTCCTTGACACTTAACTAAAGTTATAGATGTCACTTTTAACAAAAGTAAATGGTTTTAGAACCAGTTTCAATTGGTTTGATTGTGGTTTTTACATAGGCTCAAAAACTGTTTATTAAACAGAAACAACAATTTATGGGAAAACAAAAGTGTTATCATCTGTCCTGAGGTCACAGCTGCACTCTGAGTTATGAAATGCCATTCACTCCGACATGGGTGTATATCAGGCCAGGCTAAAGAGCTACAAGGTCAGGGAAGGAACAGTTTTAAAATTCTTACAAAATGTACATAAACATACCTGTTCAGTAAAACTGCTTCTGGTGTAGAGGTCAAGGTTGAACGAGGTGCACTGTCACTGTCACATTCATGTTGAAACGTATCTGTGGTTTGCAGTTCAGTATCCAGTGCGTTGTTACTACTGAACAAGGTGTTGTTTAAAGATGCCGAAAACAATTAAAAATCACCCCTAAAGATATGGTCAATTAGTTTGGCAATAGCCATCCAGGTGACAAACTAGTATGAATACTACTGTTAGGTTTTTATTATTGTACACAGACATATTTGTAAACTTTAAAGTAAAATGGTATGTTTGTTTACATTATTGATTGATGGCACTGGTGAGCATGTAACTTCCTTAGAATTAAAAGTGTACCAATAAATAGTTCCTTTGTTAACTGTTATTCAGTAGTACTGTTTGCGTATCTTGTAATGTGACACATGGGGAGAGGGGAACTGGTTGCTAGAGTCAAAATCCGGTTATTTTAATTGCGGAATAACATATATATTTGAGACTGCAATAATATTATTAGAAGGCATCGATTCATTGGTGCAGTGTCTGATTTTACAAGAACCTCCTGGAGAAGGTAAAGTCCCACTGGAAAAGGAAGATAGGGAGCAGTTTCAGTTAGAACACTGATGGTGCTCTGGCAACCCCGTCCCACGTGAGCAGCTCCCTTCCTTTATGAGGTGACCAGTCAGGGAGAGTGATTGGCAGGGTCAATGTGGGAAGCTCACAGAACCACACAGCGTCACTTCCTGTCAAGAAAGACTAGGGAAGCAAAGGAGTGAGGGGGGACATTATTAACACCTTCAATTGTGTTGTGGGGCTTGGTGACACAACATGCTTGTTGATTGATACCATTTACTGTATTGACCAACTAGGTTATTTGTACAGGCTAATATATTTGACATATTTTTCAATTGAGAAGAACACATCAATTACAACACACTGTGGGCTTGGCTCTAATTGGTTAGCACATGTTTTCAAGCTTAGTTGTAGCTGAACAACTAAAATCCAGATGAGTCGCGTTCCATGAATGTGGCTTTTCAGCAGACCTGGATACAACCTGATATAACTGAAAATGATCTTGTTTTGTAACACTAACAGAAAGGGTTAAAGCAGGGTTTACTGTATCCTTTATTTTGGATGCTGTTTGTTGCTTTTAAACAGTGTACCATTCTTTGATACCGCCAATGCTTTGGACAAGGCAGCGGCCGGTTAGGCATGAAGGCAGAGGGTGCCAAGAATCACGAATTTTAGGATGCTACAGAACAATGACCCTGACATGTACAACTGCAGATCTCTTTTAGGTGAAGGAAGACTTTAAGAGTTGGAAGAAGAACTTGGAAGAATCAAATGGGACATCGTAGGACGTTGGATTCATTGTCCACAAGAGAATCAAGAATAACGGAGTAAAGATTGACAGCACGTCAGAGAGGTCCTCAAGACTGACAGCGGAAGTTTCAAAGAAGTATGAACTTCAGATCATCCAAGTATATGCACCAACAACAAGCTATTCGGATGAAGACGTCGAAGATTTTTATGAAGTACAAGAACTACACGAAAATGGGAAGAGCCCCTATAAGTTCATCTGTGACTTCAACGCCAAAATAGGAGCCCAGCAAGAGGACGAGAATTCGGTTGGCAAATTTGAACATGGCGACAGAAACGAGAGGGATGACAAACTAGTCAAATTTGCAGAGAACAAGAACGTATTCATCATGAACCTTCTTCCAAAAGAAACCCACTAGGAAATGGACATGGAGAGGACCCAACGGAGTGAAGAATGAAATTGACTACATACTCACCAACAAGAAGCACACTGTACACGATGTTTCAATACTATGGGTGCAACAATTAATCGATGCATCGATTATTGATCATCTGTCCTTAAATTTCCTGAGCTTTGATTACATATTGGTGAATGGATGCATTAAATTAGAACCCAGTTTGAAGTCTTCTGTTGCCGGTTTGCATTAAAACCTTGAGAGTGCGCTTCTTTTAGTGCTAGTATGGTAGATTAGCACGTTGCTAGGATACCCACTTTAGGCATTTGCATTGGACAAACCAAACATGAAGTAGGCCTATAAGAGCAGCAGTGTACCCCCACCTGGGATTGAACCCACATCCTTCTGGTCAAGAGTCCAGAGCCCTAAGCACTACTCGAACTGCTGCAGATTTTTCAGGGTGTCAGAGAAATGTGATAGCCAGTTAAACACTTATGAATCTTTGTTATGGATCGACTTCCACAGGTTAAACTGCATTGTAATACAAGCAGTCATTCCATGAATGGCACAGTATTAACCCCAGCATTGTTGAAAATCTTGATGCCTAGCAAACGTTGAGTAGTATGTATAACATTGGTGTCTATAGTTGTTCATATTATAATATATTTTGTATTCAATCCATTGAATTCTCTGATAAATTAAAGTCTACTTGTTTTTATTTACTCTGTAGCACCTAAACAAACAACATGACCACCACCAAGAACATCCAGTTAGAGCCGATACGTCACAGGTAAGTACATTGGATATGTGTTCAAATGCTGAAGGGTTAATTTGCCGCATTTTTGTTTGTGCTTTTTGTTGATTTGCCTGACTTTTTACAAACATTTACCCCTTGCATAATTAAGTTGATCTGTGCCATACGTTGTTAAGGGTTATTTAAAAATAATAATAAATAAAATAAAAACACTTTATTGTATCTACACATCTGACCAGTGGAGTCCAAAGTTGGGCCTTCTGGTCCTGGTATTTCTTTCTGCTAATTGAACCAATTAAACCTCCATCCAGACCCTAAACTAGTTCATTATATAATGTTACCTGTTAATCCTGGAGTAGAATGGACTTCCAGGACCGTGATTGGACATAGGTTTTCTTTCACTTGTTTGTGAACTAAACAGCACACGTTTATAGTCTTGTAGTAACCATAGATTGGCAAACAGAAAAGACACTTCCACCTCCATGAACAGAAATGGACTGACAGCTCAGTAAGGGATTAGATAAAAATGTTTTAAGCCAGGGACAGGCAAGCGTGGCACGGTACAGCATGCAAGGCATTCTTCCTCCTGTACCGCTGCCATTGCTTTCATATTGTGTTGGACAGATCAGTGCGGGACAATACCGCTAGTCCCGCAGTGACGCTGAGTGGTACCGCTAAAATCGAATCCAGAACGATTTTTTCTAGCTGCCATGCAGTACTGTCAGTGGATTAACCAATCACAGCCAAGTGCTGACAACACGTGCTTACCAGGAAAAATCATGAATGAAACTGTTGTCTATGTATGTCCAAGCACCCTGAAGTGTTTGATCCCTCCTATATTTCATAC
>NW_024473767.1:0-3852 GCF_017654505.1 Polyodon spathula | reverse complement strand
ATATGGACAATGTACAAATTTCACAAGATGGTATAAGGGAAATATTGCAATTTCAGCAGAGACTATCTGGGAAATGTACAAATTTTGGCATAGGGTATATGGGAAATATGCACATTTCAGCAGATGCTATATGGGAGATTTACACATTATGACAGAGGGTATATGGGAGATGTGCAAATTTCAGCAGTGTGTGTATATGAGAGATATGTAAATTTAACCAGAGGGTATATGGGAGTTATGCAAATTTATTTTTAGTGTACATAGGAAATATGCAAATTTCACCAGAGACTCTAAGGAAGATATGACAATTTCTTCTTAGTGTACATGGGTAATATGCAAATTTCAGCAGAGGGTAAAGATGTACAAATTTCACCAGATGGTATGAGGGAGATATGCAAATTTCAGCAGAGGGCATATGGGAGATATGCAAATTTTGGCAGCGTGTATATGGGAAATATGCGCATTTTGGCACAGTTTATGTGGGAGATTTGCAAATTTCAGCAGAGCGTATAAGACAGAAACGCAAATTTCCACAGAGTATTTGGGATATATACAAATTTCACCAGAGTGTATAATCGAGAAATGTTAGCAAATGTTAGCAGAGGGTATTATAGCAGATATTCTAATTTTAGCAGAGTGTATATTGCAGATATGCAAATTTCAACAGCGTGTATTATGGCAGATATACTAATTTAAGTAGAGCATATTAAGGCAGATATGCTTATTTCAGCAGAGGGTATATGGCAGATATGTAAATTTTAGCAGAGTGTATTATGGGAGATATGCAAATTTTGGAAGTGCATATATTCTTGTATTCTTGTAGTCAACATAAGAACATAAGAAAGTTTACAAACGAGAGGAGGCCATTCGGCCCATCTTGCTCGTTTGTTGTTAGTAGCTTATTGATCCCAAAATCTCATCAAGCAGCTTCTTGAAGGATCCCAGGGTGTCAGCTTCAACAACATTACTGGGGAGTTGATTCCAGACCCTCACAATTCTCTGTGTAAAAAAAGTGCCTCCTATTTTCTGTTCTGAATGCCCCTTTTTCTAAACTCCATTTGTGACCCCTGGTCCTTGTTTCTTTTTTTCAGGCTGAAAAAGTCCCTTGGGTCGACACTGTCAATACCTTTTAGAATTTTGAATGCTTGAATTAGGTCACCACGTAGTCTTCTTTGTTCAAGACTGAACAGATTCAATTCTTTTAGCCTGTCTGCATATGACATGCCTTTTAAAGCCCGGAATAATTCTGGTCGCTCTTCTTTGCACTCTTTCTAGAGCAGCAATATTTTTTTTATAGCGAGGTGACCAGAACTGAACACAATATTCAAGATGAGGTCTTACAAGTGCATTGTACAGTTTTAACATTACTTCCCTTGATTTAAATTCAACACTTTTCACAGGTTTTTTTTCATGTATCACCATATTTATAATGCACATTTTTATTATCTGTTATAGCAAATTTTAGCTTCCCCACAGGGTATATTGCAGATATGCTAGGTTTTAGCAGATTCCTATTTCATGGGACCCATATGATATTTTAGCAGAGGGTATTATGGGAGATATGCAAATTTCACAAGAGGGTATATGGGAGATATGCAAGTTTTAGAAGAATGTATATGTTAGATCTGCAAATTTCAGCAGAGGGTATAGGGGAGATATGCAAATTTTAGCAGAGGGTATTATGGGAGATATGCAAGTTTTAGAAGAGGGTATATGGCAGATATGCTAATTTTAGCAGAGGGTATATGGGAGATATGCACATTTTAGAAGAGGGTATATGGGAGATATGCAATTTTCAGCATAGGGTATATTGCACATATGCAAATATTAGCAGAGGGTATATGGCAGTTATGCTAATTTTAGTAGAGGGTATTATGGGAGATATGCAAATTTTGGCAGAGGGTATTATGGGAGATATGCAAATTTCAGCAGAGTGTATATGGGAAATATGCAAATTTCACGAGAGTTAAATAATAAGGGAGATATGCAAATTTCAGCAGAGGTATATGGGAGCTATACAAATTTCACCAGATGGTATGTGGGAGTTATTCAAATTTCTTCTTAGGGTATATGTGAGATATGCAAATTTCTGCCGAGGGTATATATATGAGATATGCTAATTTCACCAGATTGTATAAGGGAGATATGCAAATTTCAGCAGAGGGTATATGGAAGATGTGCATATATCGGCAGAGGGTATATGGCAGATGTACAAATTTCACCAGAACCATAAAGGAGAAATGCAAATTTCAGCACAGGGTATAAGGGAGATATGCACATTTTGGAAGAAGGTATATATTAGATATGCAAATTTTAGCAGAGGATATATTGCAGATATGCAAATTTTAGAAGAGGGTATTATGGCAGATATGCTAATTTTAGCAGAGATTATTATGGCAGATTTGCTAATTTTAGTAGAGGGTATTATGGGAGCTATGCATACTTCAGCAGAGGGTATATTGCAGATATACTAATTTTAGCAGATGGTGTAAGTGAGATATGCAAATTTCACCAGAACCATAAAGGAGAAATGTAAATTTCAGCACAGGGTATAAGGGAGATATGCAAATTTCCACAGAGTATATGGGATACATACACTGAATCAGCACTCTCCAACCCAGAAAGTCATTTTCGCCGTCACTTTCACTATTATCCATCTCCTCCAAAACTTCAAAAAGACTGAATCGACTTCTTTTGGGATCCTTTGGAACACTGCTCGCCATTTCGTTCGATTTTATAAATTTTACAAATTGAAAAATGATCAGAAAACGGTAAGAAACGTTGATCCTATGTGCATAACACTGTGAACTCGCTTGCAAATATGTGTCTTGTTTACGTACGCACATCGATTACTCTTCAATGGATTAGGCTACAAACAAAGTCAAGGTATGAATAGAAAGCTTGTGACCTCCCCTACAACGTGATCACCGAGATTTCACCATCAACAGACACATGTAAGACCAGAGCAGCAAAACACACAGCTAGTCAATCATAGTTATTTTTGAACTGTGAGGTACTAGACACATTGCGAAGGGAATATCTCAGCAGTGAAATGGCGAAATCAAAAAACGTTTTTGATATTGAGTCAGTGTTTTATGCTGTTTTGCTTTTATAATAATATTACAGATGATTTTTGAAATATAATGTGTTCTTGCACTACTATTGTCCCGCCCGCGGGACACAGGGGGCGTAAGAGGTTAATTTTTTATATGAAGTCATATGTGTCTTTGAGGTAGCTAGTGTGTTTGGTGGATAGGGGGTTTAAAAAGTGGTCTGCAATTCTATATAATTTACTGTTGCAGTCCGATACTATCGGTCTGTCTGGTGGTATGTTGTGTGGGATAGTCCATGTGTCTGGCGATTTGTGTGTCTGCCCCCCTGAGATAGTGTGCCTGTTTTTTGGTAATTTTTTTTCTGTTAGTGTTTGTATTATTCTATTAATTTCCTGCGTGGAATTAAGATAAATTGGTGCGTCTAATTTCCTGTAGTGTTCTGGATTGTTTAGTTGCCTGTTGGCTTCAAAGATGTAGAATTCTTTATCCATTATTACTATTGAACTACCCTTGTCTGCTGGTTTGAAAATGATGTTGGTATGTTTTTGTAATTCCTTAAGTGCTCTCTTTTCTGGTGCTGCTAGGTTATCTTCTGTTTTGTAGTTCCCTGGGTTAAGGCTGTGTATTGCTTTTAAATCTTCAAGAATGATCTCTGTGATTTCCTGTGGAACTTGGTTGTTCTTTGGTTCCCAGTTGGATTTGGGTAGGAAGGGTATCCTATTTGAGTCTTCTTCCTCTTCAAAGAAGGTTGCGATTTTTAGCCTCCTGTGGTAGTCTTTTGTTTCTGCTAGTAGTATCC
>NW_024473766.1:0-10000 GCF_017654505.1 Polyodon spathula | reverse complement strand
GCTTTTGTTTGTTGAGTGGGTATGAAGGAGAGACCTTTGCTCAAGAGGCTGTCTTGGCTCTCTGTTGGCTTGAAGTTTTTAGATAGATTCACTATGTTTGATGCCCCCTCCCTGGAGATGTTTGGGCTTGTGGGGTCTCCTAGTTTAAATGCTGGAGCATATCCTTGGCTGTGTTGGTTGTCCAATGTATGTTTTCTCTGCCGACTCGGAAGTTCTCAGTTGGTAACAGTGGTATGTGTGGCAGGTTGGCTGAGATGAATCTGTTTAGTTCCTCCAAGTTCCGTTGGTCCTGCATGTCGAGTGCTCGTGAGAAGTTCACTATTGGCACTTTGATTTCTGCAGTTGGGAAGGTTTTCTTTGCTGACCTGTACATCTTTTGTAGGTTTTTGATAGCTGTCTCTTTGACTTTCTGGTCTTTGTTGTTGATTCCAAATGATAGGATCACTTTGGTCACTCCTCTATCTGTTTTGGCTTTGTCCACAAGGTTGGCTGCATGTGGGAATTTTGCTCCTGGGTAGCTTTCAATCTGCATTTGGCTCTGGGTGTGGTCCGGGATTCTGTGGAGGTTGGAGTCCCCAATGATGAGAATGTTCTTGTTAGTTTGCAGGCTCCAGTCTATGTTCTTTTTGTCCGTGTTGATGTGTCTGTGGACCTGGTAGGTTCTCCTGGGCAGTGTTGCTGGATTGCTGCTGAGTCATCAGTTCTCTGGTAGTGTCTGGGTAGGGGTGCGGTGTGGGTTAGGGTTGGAGGTGTGGGTGTAGCGGGGTAACGGTTAGGCATAGGCATGCTGTTAGGGTTGCAGTTAGTTTTGGGTTCGGGGAGAAGGGTAGGGTTAGGCTCAGGGTTAAGGTTAAGGTTAAGGTTAAGGTTAAGGTTAGGGTTAGGGTTAGGGTTAGGGTTAGGGTTAGGGTTAGGTGCAGGGTTAGGGTTAGGTTCAGGATTAGGGTAAGGTTTGGGGTTATGGTTAGGTTCAGGGTTAGTGACGGTTCCGATTTTCAATCAGGGTCTCCGGCTATGTTCGTGCATGGTATTGGCTCCGGTTCCTCCTCCGCGTCCAACCCCTGATCCGTCAGGGGACGGCCAGCCTTGGAGGCCTTGCGCGTGCAGGATCAGGCCCTGACGGATGCCATTCCCCAGTGTTCTGCGCCCGCCCGGTCTCTCCCATCCAGAGTGCGTTCCTCTTCCCCCAACTGGTAGAGTCAGGTTGCGGGACCATCTCTCCAGTTTGTCCACTGATTGATTGGCTTTTTTAGTCTGACTAGCGAGGTTCCTCCCAGACCCTGTCGTCAGACTCCTGTGAAGAGGGGACCCTTCAAATGCCTCAGATGTGGCGGAGGTGTATCACCGACCTTTTCATAGCGAGTTCTGCGGTCAGATTTCCATTTGAGCGCACGGGGGCTCGCATTTGGGACAGAGTGGATCTTGATCTTTCCATTATCCTCCTACCCCAGGGGTGATGCGGAAGGTGCGGCTCCCTGGTTGATCCTGCCAGTAATATATGCTTGTCTCAAATATTAAGCCATGCATGTCTAAGTGCAAACGGATTTGTACAATGAAACTGCAAAAGGCTCATTAAATCAGTTATGGCTCCTTTGATCGCTCCAACGGTTACTTGGATAACTGTGGTAATCCTAGAGCTAATACATGCCAACGAGCGCTGAACCTCCCCCCCCGCTGCTCCCCCCATCCATCTCCCAGGGACGGGGATCCGGGGTCGGTGATGCATGCATTTATCAGACCGAAAAAAAAAAACATCCGTGGGCGCCTTGCTACCGGACGCTTTTGGTGACTCTGGATAACCTCGGGCCGATCGTACGTCCCCCCGTGACGGCGACGTCTCATTCGAATGTCTGCCCTATCAACTTTCGATGGTAGTTTCTGCGCCTACCATGGTGACAATGAGTAACAGGGAATCAGGTTTCGATTCCGGACAGGGAGCCTGAGAAACGGCTACCACATCCAAGGAAGGCAGCAGGCGTGCAAATTACCCACTCCTGACCTGGGGAGGTAGTGACAAAAATAACAATACAGGACTCTTTAGAGGCTCAGTAATTGGAATGAGTACACTTTAAATCCTTTAACGAGGATCCATTGGAGGGCAAGTCTGGTATCAGCAGCCGCGGTAATTCCAGCTCCAATGGTGTATTTTAAAGTTGCTGCAGTTAAAAAGCTCATAGTTGGATCTCAGGATCGAGGTGGCTGGTCTGCCGCGAGGTGATGCACCGGCCGCCCCAACCCCTTGCCTCAAGGTGCCCCCTCGATGCTCTTGGCTGAGTGTCAAGCGGGGCGAAGCATTTACTTTGAAAAAATCTGAGTCAAAGCAGGCCAGCTCGCCCGAAAGCTTCAGCTAGGAATAATGGAACAGGACCCCAGGTTCTGTTTTGTGGGTTTTCCCAAACCGGGGCCATGATTAAGAGGGATGGCCGGGGGCATCCGTACTGCACCGCTAGAGGTGAAATTCTTGGACCGGCGCAAGACGAGAGAAATGAAAGCATTTGCCAAGAATGTTTTCATTAATCAAGAACGAAAGTCGGAGGTTCGAAGACGATCAGATACCATCGTAGTTCTGACCGTAAACTACTGAAAACTACCGACTGTTGATCCGGCGACGTTATTTCCAATGACCTGCCGGGCAGCCTCCGGGAAACCAAAGTGTCTGGGTATTGTTGCAAAGCTGAAACGTAACGGAATTGATGGAAGGGCACCACCAGGAGTGGAGCCTGCGGCTTAATTTGACTCAACATGGGGAAGCTCACCCGGCCCGGACGCGGAAAGGATTGACAGAATGATAGCTCTTTCTCAATTTCACGGGTGGTGGTGCATGGCCGTTATTTGTCTGGTTTATTCCGATAACGAGCGATACCCCAGCTTGATTAGTTATGCGGCCCGGCGGTCAGTTCTAACTTCTTAGAGGGACTGGCGGGACTGAGCCACACGAGGTGGAACCATAACAGATCTGTGATGCCCTTAGATGTCTGGGGCTGCACGTGTGCTACACTGCGCGGCTCAGCGTGTGTCTACCCTTCGCCGACAGGCGTGGGTAACCCGTTGAACCCCACGCATGCTAGGGATCGGGGATTGAAATTATTTCCCTTGAACGTGGAATTCCCAGTAAGCGCTGATCATCAGATCACGTTGTTTAAGTCCCTGCCCTTTGTACACACTGCCCATCATTACCACCGATTGGATGGTTGAGTGAGGTCCTCGGATCAGTCACGCTGGGGGTGGTCGCTCCCGCGCCTCCCTGGCGAAGTGCCGAGAAGACGATCGAACTTGATTATCTAGAGGAAGTAAAAGTCGTAACAAGGTTTCCATAGGTGAACCTGCAGAAGGATCATTCATGGGTTTGTGAGAGCCTGTCTCTCCCCATCCATGCGCGAGCACTGTCGGTGATCTGCGCCTTCCTCCCTCCCTCCCTCGGCCCATGGATGCCGAAACGTGGCGCGTGCAGAAGGGGGCTTTGGAGCACTCCGTGCCCAGCTCGCGTCACTGACCTTTGTGTCTCTGTTTGCCATTGCTCGCTTCGGCCCCAGCTGCGAGGACGACAGGATCTCACTGCCTGGTGTGTCGGAGGTGAGGTAGTTCCGGGTAAAGGCACCGCCCCGTAAAACGCCTCACCCCCCCCCGCGGCAGACTGCCTCTTGTCGTTCTCATCTGCCGACGCTATTCCGCAGCCCGGGCTGCAGCGGCGGCGGTGCTGTCTGTCTCTGGAGTGGCACCCACCCCAGGGTCACGTCTGTCTGAGAGTTGTTTTGCCATCCATCGCCCGCCCCCCGAAACTGGGAGTCAGGCGTTGCTGGGGGTAGCTTCGCAGGGGACTCCACTCCCCTTCATCCCCCTAAATGCAGACCCAGAGGAAAGCCTGCTGTGGGGGATGTCAGTGCGCTCGGCATGGTAGGACACCACGGCACTGACTTCTCGGAAACATGCAGAGCTGCCCCTGCAGTCTCTCTCTCTCTCTCTCTCTCTCTCTCTCTCTCTCTCTCTCTCTCTCTCTCTCTCTCTCTCTCTCTCTCTCTCTCTCTCTCCTCTCTCTCTCTCTCCTCACGTGCCGTTCCGCAGAGCTCTTCCATCGGTCCTTGGAACTCAAAGGTAGCCGAACACTGTCCTGCCCACCTCCGTCGGGGGGACGTGCGCCGGGTGTCGCTCTGTCGCTCTGCCTGCCTGTCTCCCTCCCTTCCCCCTCCCTTCCCCCTCCCTTCCCCCGGGGGGTGTAGGAGGAAGGGCCAGCCTCTGAATACAACCTCAGATCAGATGAGATGAACCGCTGAATTTAAGCTTATTACTAAGCGGAGGAAATGAAACTAACCAGGATTCCCCCAGTAATGGTGAGTGAAGAGGGAAGAGCCCAGCGCCGAATCCCCACCCACTCTGGGCACGGGAAATGTGGCGTATGGAAGACCGCATCCCCGACGTCGACCGGGGGGGCCCAAGTCCTTCCGATCAAAGCTCCCGCAGACGGTGAGAGGCCGGTGGTGGCCCCAGTCGCGCCCGGGGTCAGGTCTTCTCGGAGTCGGGTTGTTTGGGAATGCAGCCCAAAGAGGGTGGTAAACTCCATCTAAGGCTAAATACCGGCACAAGACCGATAGCCAACAAGTACCGTGAGGGAAAGTTGAAAAGAACTTTGACGAGAGAGTTCAAGAGGGTGTAAAACCGTCAACCGGTAAACGGATGGGGTCCGCGCAGTCTGCCCGGAGGGTTCAATCTTGAATCGGCCTGTGTGAACGAACGTTACATGCCCTCTCCCTGCCGCGATCGGCCGCTCGCCGGGGCCGATGGAGAAGACCACTGCTGCGCCCCCCCTTCCCCCCCTTCCCCCCCTCCCCCCCTTCCTCATCCCGCCCCCCTTTTACGGGGGTCGGGGCCGGGGGGAGACAGCACAGGACCCCCTGCTCCCGGCGCGACTGTTGATGGGGCCCGGACTGTCCTCAGTGCGGCCTGACTGCGTCGCGTCGCCTGGACGGGTGCATTCACGTCCGGGCACCAGGGGTCTGCGGCGATGTCGGCTACCCATCCAACCCGTCTTGAAACACGGACCAAGGAGTCTAACGCGCGCGCGAGTCAGAGGGCCCTACGCAAAACCCCGTGGCGCAATGAAAGTGAGGGCCGGCGTGTGCCGGCCGAGGCGAGATCCCTCCGCACGATCCCCCCCCCTCCGTGCGGCGGGCCACCACCCGCCCACCTCTATCCCACTTTGCTGGGGAGGTGGAGCGCAAGCGCGCGCAATAGGACCCGAAAGATGGTGAACTATGCCTGGGCAGGGCGAAGCCAGCGGAAACGCTGGTGGAGGTCTGCAGCTGTCCTGACATGCAAATCGGTCGTCCGATCTGGGTATAGGGGCGAAAGACTAATTGAACCATCTAGTAGCTGGTTCCCTCCGAAGTTTCCCTCAGGATAGCTGGCGCTCTGGTCCGCAGTTTTATCTGGTAAAGCGAATGATTGGAGGACATGGGGCCGAAACGGCCTCAACCTATTCTCAAACTTTCAATGGGTGGCTTGGAGCTGGGTAAAGAATGCGAGCCCTCAGTGAGCCACTTTTGGTAAGCAGAACTGGCGCTGCTAGATGAACCGAACGCCGGGTTAAGGCGCCCGATGCTGACTCTCATCAGACCCCATGAAAGGTGTCAGTTGATACGGACAGCAGGACAGTGGCCATGGAAGTCGGAACCCGCTAAGGAGTGTGTAACAACTCACCTGCCAAATTGACCGGCCCTGAAAATGTATGGCGCTGCAGGGTCGGGCCCATACCCGGCCATCGCCGGCCGTGTGATGCGTCTCGGGGGCTATGCCGCGACGAGTAGGAGGGCCGCTGTGGTGCGCTCAGAAGCCTTTTGGCAAGGGCCCGGGTGGAGCTGCCGCTGGTGCATATCTTGGTGGTAGTAGCAAATATTCAAATGAGAACTTTGAAAGCCGAAGTGGAGAAGGGTTTCATGTGAACAGCAGTTGAACATGGGTCAGTCGGTCCTAAGAGATAGGCAAATGCCGTTCTGAAAGTATGGGCGATGGCCTCTGTCACCCCTGACTGATCGAAAGGGAGTTGGGCTCAGATCCTCGAATCCGGAGTGTCAGAGACGGGCGCTGCGAGGCATCCAATTGCGGTGACACAACCAATCTCGGAGAAGCCGACGAGAACCCAGAGGAGAGTTCTCTTTTCTTTTTGAAGGGCAGGGCACCCTGGAATGGGTTCAGCTCGAGAGAGGGGCCTGCGCCCTGTAAAGTGTTGCGAGTCCGGCAGTGAGCCCTCGCCGGTCCTTGAAAATCCGAGGGAGAAGGTGTGATTCTTGCGCCGGGCTGAACCCATATCAACCGCAGGTCTCCAAGGTGAACAGCCTCTGGCATGTTGGAACAATGTAGGTAAGGGAAGTCGGCAAGTCAGATCCGTAACTTTGGAATAAGGATTGGCTCTAAGGTCTGGGCTGGTCGGGCTTGGGTGTGAATCGGGGCGGGGCGCGGAGCAGTGCTGGATGAGCCGCCAACCACCTTCTTCACCGATGCGATGAACCAGACACCCTGAAGGGTTTTGTGGGTCAGCGTTGTCAGCGACGGTCTTCGACGGCGGGTGGGCGGGTTGGCGTTTGATGGGTCTGGCGGGCAATGGCGGTGGCAACTCTCTACACGCTCTGCACTCTTCCCGTGGATCGCCCTGGCTTTGGCGCACGCCGTTCCTCTCCCCCTCATACCGCATACCGCCTTGGCCGGCACCTAGCAGCCGGCTTAGAACTGGTGCGGACCAGGGTCTTGGAGCCCTGTCCCGACTGTGGAAGGTAGCCCTGGGCCGTGGGAGCTGCTACCGAGGTCCTGGAGCCCTGGCCCGGCTTGCTGATCCCTCCAAGGGGCGGTGGAAGCGACCGACCCAAGGTGGGAGCTGTTGCCTAGGTCCTGGAGCCCTGCACATGGTCATGTAGACGCATAACTGGTCATGTAGCAGCTATCAGGTGGCTATGGTCATGTAGGTGCGTAACTCTGGTCATGTAGCAGCAAGTTTTCGTTTGACTCTGGTCATCCGCCCTATCTTTAACATGACATGACCATGCCCAGCGAGGGTCCGTTTCTGGAAGTTTGACAAGGGAACTTTCGGTCTAAATCAGGGCTTTGCTCCCTTCGGTTTCCGACCCTGCTGATACAACGGGGGAGTTCGCGGAGATTGTCGCAAACACGGTTTTCGATCAAAATGAAACGACTAAGTCAGGATGGAAGTCACTTATGGACGTGTGGCAGAGACTCGGTAGCGGGGTGGAGGTGATGGCTGCGTACCTTCCCCCAGTTAATGTTGGATCTTTTTTTTTCACTTTGTAGCGGTGGGTGGATGGATCGAAGCCGTGTTTGTGGTGTTGTCTGTGGCTGGGGTAGATGGTTCCCCCGCGTCCCTGGTTACCTTCCTGTGTGCCCGGCTAGCATCCTACTTGTCGGGGCTGTGGTTCTTAACCCAAGTATGGACCCAGACCACCAAGTGAAGCCGGCTTTGCGCGCTTGTCTGCCCGCAGGGGTTGAGTGTTCCCCCGCGCCCCCGGTTGGCTCCATGGAGCCTGGGTTAGTATCAGGCTTGCTCAGGCTGCGGTTCTCTGTTCAGGCAAGGACACAGGCCAGCACCTGTACCCCGGTTTGGTGCCCTCGTTCCCAGCTAGAGTGGGTATTGCTCCCGCGCCCCCCGTTGGCTCCCTGGAGCCCCGCCTACCTCTCCACTTGGTCGTGTTCTGGTTCTCTGCCAGGGGACAGACCCAGGCCACCGACTGGAGCTGGCTTTGGTCACTTGTCTGCCCGCAGGGGTTGATGGTTCCCCCGTGTCTCTTGTTACCTTCCTGGGTGTTCCGCTGGCTTCCTACTTGGCAGGGCTCCAGTTCTATCCCCCTGGGCCGACCCAGGCCGCCGACTGTAGCCAGCTTTGTGCGCTTGTTGCCGGGCATGGGCTGCCATCGCCCTTGGCTGTGCTCCTGTTCCCAGGCCATGGATCGACCCAGGCCACTGAGTAAAGCCGGCCTTGGTCGCTCGTCTGCCCGCAGTGGTCGATGGTTCCCCCGCATCCCAGGTTACCTTCCTGGGTGCCTGGCTGGCTTCCAACTTAGTGTGGCTCCGGGTCTTAGCCCAGACGTGGACCCCGGCCGCCGAGTGAAGCCGGCCTTGGTCGCTCGTCTGCCTGCAGGGGTTAATGGTTCCCCCACGTCCCAGGTTACCTTCCTCATGTCTGGCAGAGTTAACGGATATGTTGTGATTCTTACACCTTAGACGTTGGCTTCTGGAAGTTGGCTGTGGCCGCGTCCTTTTGAATGAACGTGTCCATCCTTGGATCGGACATGTCCTTGATGGGCCGGCCTGCCGACCCGTCCCGTCCCGTGTCCTTTCACGCAGTTTATAGTTCATTCACACCGTGATGTAGCCGGATATGCAAGCCGAGTTGTTCCGGGTTTCTCCTATAAATCTTTGCTGCCGCTCACTTTGTTATGAGCCGCAGACAGAATAGATTTATCCCGAGGACAGAGAAAGACAAGGTAATTTCAACCTTTCCTTTGTGAGCATACTTTTTGATCTCTGTGTATGTATTAAGGATTAAGAGCATTGGTAAATGGCATTTATTGTTTTTTCCTGTCTCCGTGCCTTACCAGGGTGCTCGATTGCCCGATGCCTTGGCTGCCAGCAGCAGGCCATCGTTTGGCTGGACCGGCACCTGTATTGCCTGCATCAGGTTAAGTCCGACGACCCGGCCTATGCTCGCCTGATGGCTGAGGCTAAGAGCAAGGCAGAGGGCGATGCTTTATTCCAGCTGCCCAAGAGGCCGGTCTCCGTTGCAGAGGAGCCTGGGGAATCCGAGCTACCAGACTCGACATTGCAGCACTCCAAGGACTCGCCCAATCCCGGGCTAGATTCGCTACACTGGCTGCCGCTGATGAGCCTCGAGGTGCCGTCGGACGGGCCGATCGATGTCCCCTGTATGTCGGTTTCTGAAATGGATATGCCCGGGGAAGCCATTGTGTCTTCGACCCAAGATGACGCACCCGATGTTGGGCTAAGCTGTCCACCATTGAGCCCAGAGTCAGAAGATGGAGACCGCGAGGAGTTGTCTTCTTCCAGTGATGGCCCATCCGGAGCTATCGAAGGTCCCAGGCTGCGCACGCTGTCATCATCGTCAAACGAAGAAGAATACAAATCCATTGCCGGGCATTCGGGTGATCCTTCCCACGGTGATGGTGAGTTTTTGATGCCTTGTGTAACATGGTGTGTGTTTTTCAATAAACACGGCTCGTTGGGTGAATGGCTTACGATCCAACTTTCCTGCCCTTGCAGTGAGATGCCTCCGGTTGTACCGTGAGTACCTTCTGGGTCCCAAGCCCCATGCCAAGAAGCTGGAGAATACGAACCAAGCTCTCCAGCACATCCGTCGGTTCCTGTGGTGCATGGCTGATGCTCCCGAGGGTGAGGCAGTGAGCGAGGACCTGGGCTTCCTGAACAACATGGAGCGGTGTCATGAGTAAGTGAGAAGCAGTTGCAAAGCACTGATACCCCCTGTTTTTGTTGCCGGTACTGACCCCCTGTTCTTGTGTCTGCCTCCTTCTCCCAGGTGGTACCGTATGCTGTCTTGTTCTTCTATGTGAACTATGTGTTGGCTTTATCCGTTACCTCTTGGAGGTCCAGTTAAGCGATTTGAAGGTGAAGAAACATACCCGGTCTTCAATTGCCTTCTTCTTAAAGTCTTTCCGAAGATAGGGTCACCGAGAGCTGATGCTAGAAAGCTGCTAGAAAGTGCAAGATGCAAGGAAGGACCAGTTGATCCCCAAGGAACATCTGAAGCGCGTCAATGAGAGGTGTGGGGAGCTCATCTCTCAGATGCTGGAGCTCTGTGAGAAGGACGAGCTGTGCAATGTAGGTACCCTGATCGGGCTATGATGCTGCACAATGGACACAAGCGGGGTGTCCTGATGAACATGAAGGCCAGTGAAGTAGAGGGAACCAAACAGTTTGAAGAGGATTTCCACATCCGCGTGTCCAATCACAAGGCCGCGGGGAC
>NW_024473765.1:3602-13453 GCF_017654505.1 Polyodon spathula | reverse complement strand
ACTTTGTCAAAAGCTTTCTGGAAATCTAAATAAACCATGTCATATGCTTTGCAATTATCCATTATCGATGTTGCATCCTCAAAAAAATCAAGCAAGTTAGTTAGGCACGATCTCCCTTTCCTAAAACCATGTTGACTGTCTCCCAGTACCCTGTTACCATATAGGTAATTTTCCATTTTGGATCTTATTATAGTTTCCATAAGTTTGCATATAATAGAAGTCAGGCTTACTGGTCTGTAGTTACCTGGTTCAGTTTTGTTTCCCTTTTTGTGGATCGGTATTACGTTTGCAATTTTCCAGTCTGTCGGTACCACCCCTGTGTCAAGAGACTGCTGCATGATCTTGGTTAGCGGTTTGTAAATTACTTCTTTCATTTCTTTGAGTACTACTGGGAGGATCTCATCCGGCCCAGGGGATTTGTTTATTTTAAGAGCTCCTAGTCCCTTTAACACTTCTGCCTCAGTTATGCTAAAGTTATTTAAAACTGGATAGGAACTGGATGACATGTGGGGCATGTTGTCAGTATCTTCCTTTGTAAAAACTTGTGAAAAGTAATCATTTAACATATTTGCTATTTTTTTTTCTTCCTCTACGATTTTGCCATTTGTATCTCTTAAACATTTAATCTCCTCTTTGAATGTTCTCTTGCTGTTGTAATATTGGAAAAACATTTTGGAATTGGTTTTAGCTCCCTTAGCAATGTTCATTTCTATTTCTCTCTTGGCCTTTCTAACTTCCTTTTTGACTTGCATTTGCAGTTCTGTGTACTCTTTCTGTGTACTTTCTTTTTGGTCCTTTTTTAATGCTCTGTAAAGTGCCTTTTTTCGCTGAATATTTTTTTTAATTGATCTATTAAACCATTTTGGCAATTTAGTTTTACATTTAGATTTGTCTACTTTAGGGATATAATTGTTTTGCGCCTCTAGTACTACATTTTTGAAGAACAACCATCCTTCTTCTGTGGGTGTTTTCTCTATTTTACTCCAATCTACTTCTGTTAGTCTCTGTTTCATACCTTCATAGTTTGCTTTTCTAAAATTGTAAACCTTAGCTTTAGTCTTTACTTTTGAGGATTTAAAAAACACTTCAAATGAGACCATGTTGTGGTCTGAGTTTGCCAGTGGTTCTCTGACCTCTGTTTTAGTTATTCTATCTTCGTTATTTGAAAAGACTAAATCAAGGCATGCCTCCCCTCTAGTGGGTGCCTTCACAAATTGTGTTAGGAAGCAGTCATTTGTCATTTCCACCATTTCTATTTCATCCTTCGCGCTACCCACCGGGTTTTCCCATTTTATTTGGGGGAAGTTGAAATCCCCCATTAGTATGGCTTCTCCTTTGCTACACACATTTCTAATGTCATTGTATAACAGATTATTGTGCTCACCGTCTGAATCTGGCGGTCTATAGCATGCTCCTATTATTATGCCCTTTGAATTTTTGTCCGTTATTCTGACCCATATTGATTCGGTTTTATTTTCTTTGTCCAGGTTTAACACCTGGGCTTCAAGACTGTTTCTTATGTATAGCGCTACCCCTCCTCCTCTTCTGTCCTGCCTGTCTTTCCTATACAGTGTATACCCACAAATATTATATTCGTCCCCATCACTCTCAGATAACCACGTTTCTGTAACACCTATCACATCATAGTTACCTGTTAGTGCAGTAGCTTCAAGTTCTAGAATTTTGTTTCTGATACTTCTAGCATTTAGATAAATACATTTAATGGTTGTCTTACCTGAGTTGTTGTTCTTGTTTTGATGCGGTCTCCCTTCTGTTTTTTTGTTGATTTCTCCCCCCTTCCTTTCTAGTTTAAATGCTTCCGAACCTGCTCGAGGATCTTTTCTCCAAGTAGACTGGTTCCCTTGTTATTTAAATGCAGTCCATCCCGTCTATACAGATAGTCCTCGTTGTAGAAAGTGGTCCAATGATCAAGATAGGTGAAGCCTTCCCGTGTGCACCACGTCTTCAACCATTGGTTTTGATTTATTATTTCCAGCTGTCCATATGGTCCTTTGCAAGGTGCGGGTAGTATACCAGAAAATACCACAGTTTTGGTTTTCTCTTTTAATTTCCTTCCTAGCTCTCTGAATTTGTTTTGCAGGGATTTTGGTCTGTCTCTTCCAATGTTGTTTGTACCGATGTGGACGACTACTACCGGGTCATCTCCTGTTCGTTCTAGGAGCCTGTCCACGTTCTCAGTGATGTGCTTGACCGAGGCTCCCGGAAGGCAGCACACTGTTGTAGTAAGGGGGTCCAAACTGCGAACTGAACTTGCTGTGTTTCTCAATATGGAGTCCCCAACAATCATGACCTCCCTTCTTTTTACTGTCTTGTCACCACTGTCAATAGGGTCCTGGATGTTGTTCCTTTCATTCTCTTGTTGTTGGTTCTGCTCATCAAAATTCTGAAGTGACTCAAATCTGTTGGTTGTTTTGATTTCTGGTGGTTGTGTTTGACGAAGTTTCTTTTTTTCCCTGCTTCTGCCTACCTGAACCCAGCTGTTCTGACCTTCTATCTCCCTGGTGGCTTTCAGTCTGTTAGGGGTGATGCAGACTTCCATGAATTGTGGGTGTGCCAGTTCCTCAAGATCCTGTTGCTGTCTCACTTCTTCCAGCTCCATTTCTAGCATGCTTACTAGTTTATGCAAATCCTGGATCGCGCGGCACTTTACGCACACTTGGTTTAGCTCCGCTGGGTTTTCTCGGATTTCCCACATCAAGCAGGTGTCACAGATTACTGGCTTGAAAACCATGTTGAGGTTTTTTTTTTTTTTTTTTTTAAGTTTAGTTTCTTCTGCAGCTGTCAACCTGCTTTCAAACTGCTTCTAAACTGCTCTGTACTTTTCCACGCTGTACTTCTCCCACTCGCTGTCGCTGGGAAGACTGCCTCGTTTAACTGCGTTGTTCTGCTGTGCTGTCGGCTCCTCCCCTCGCCCGTGTCTCAAAACGGCGCTGAATTTGAATCAGCTGCTCCGAGTTTCAGCTTGTTTGTTATCAGAAAAACACACGCGGCTGTGTTTCCCCAATGTCCTCTGTTTTCTGATTAAAGCAATTCAAGATGCAATTTCTCCTTTCTGCTTCGAAACTGCTCTGTACTTTTCCACGCCTGTACTTCTCCCACTCGCTGTCGCTTCCACTCGCTGTCGCTGGGAAGACTGCCTCGTTTAACTGCGTTGTTCTGCTGTGCTGTCGGCTCCTCCCCTCGCCCGTGTCTCAAAACGGCGCTGAATTTGAATCAGCTGCTCCGAGTTTCAGCTTGTTTGTTATCACAAAAACACACGCGGCTGCTGCTGTGTTTCCCCAATGTCCTCTGTTTTCTGATTAAAGCAATTCAAGATGCAATTTCTCCTTTCTGCTTCGAAACTGCTCTGTACTTTTCCACGCTGTACTTCTCCCACTCGCTGTCGCTTCCACTCGCTGTCGCTGGGAAGACTGCCTCGTTTAACTGCGTTGTTCTGCTTATAAATTAGCAAAGTGTACTTTAAAACACACACGTAGGGCGGGCGTCTCTGTTTACCAAAAATTGTCACACTTTGTATTTATCTCCATAATGCGTTGGTAATAAATATGTATATACATTAAAACTATTTGGAAAACGCAGGCATCGATCCCGCTACTTCTCGCACGTAAAGCAAACGCTCTAACATTTGAGCTAATTCCCCAGCAAGCATGTCTTTTTTGTCATCTGAAAGATGCAAAGGATCTTGGCGATCTCTCAATACTCCCTACGAAAAGCTAATTACACTGAACAAAAATATAAACGCAACATATAGAGTGTTGGTCCCACGTTTCATGAGCTGAAATAAAAAATCCCAGAAATTTTCCATACGGACAAAAAGCTTTTCTCTCAATTTTGTGCACAAATTTTTTTACATCCCTGTTAGTGAGCATTTCTCCTTTGCCAAGATAATCCATCCACCTGACAGGTGTGGCATATCAAGAAGCTGATTAAACATCATGATCATTATACAGGTGCACCTTGTGCTGGGGACAATAAAAGGCCAATCTATAATGTGCAGTTTTGTCATGCAACACAATGCCACAGCTGTCTAAAGTTTTGAGGGAGTGTGAAATTGGCATTCTGACTGCAGGAATGTCCACCAGAGCTGTTGCTAGAGAATTGAATGTTCATTTCTCTACCATAAGCCACTTCCAATGTCGTTTTAGAGACTTTGGCAGTACGTCCAACCGGCCTCACAACCGCAGAGCACGTGTAACCACACCAGCACAGGACCGCCACATCCGGCTTCTTCACCTGCGGGATCATCTGAGACCAACCACCCGGACAGCTGATGAAACTGTGGGTTTGCACAACCAAAGAATTTCTCCACAAACTGTCAGAAACCAACTCAGGGAAGCTCATCTGCGTGCTCATTGTCCTCACCAGGATCTTGATCTGACTACAGTTCGGCTTCATAACAGACTTCAGTGGGCAAATGCTCACCTTCGATGGCCACTGGCACGCTTCACAGAGGAATCCCGGTTTCAACTGTACCAGGCAGATGGCAGACAGCGTGTATGGCCTCGTTTGGGGGAGCACTTTTGCTGATGTCAACGTTGTGAACAGAGTGCCCCATGGTGGTGGTGGGGTTATGGTATGGGCAGGCATAAGATACGGACAACAAACACAATTGCATTTTATCGATGGCAATTTGAATGCACAAAGATCACATGACGAGATCCTGAGGCCCATTGTCGTGCCATTCGTCCGCAGCCATCATGTTATGTTTCAGCATGAAAATGCACGGCCCCATGTCGCAAGGATCTGTACACAATTCCTGGGAGCTGAAAATGTCCCAGTTCTTTCATGGCATGCATACTCACCAGACATGTCATCCATTGAGCATGTTTGGGATGCTCTGGATCTCCGTGTACAACAGCGTGTTCCAGTTCCCGCCAATATCCAGCAACTTCACACATCCATTGAAGAGGAGTGGGACAACATTCCACAGGCCACAATCAACAGCCTGATCAACTCTATGCGAAGGAGATGTGTCACGCTGCATGAGGCAAATGGTGGTCATACCAGATAATGACTGGTTTTCTGATCCACGCTCCTACCTTATCTGTATTCCCAGTCATGTGAAATCTACAGATTAGGGCCTAATGAATTTATTTCAATTAACTGATTTCCTTATATGAACTGTAACTCAGTAAAATCTTTGAAATTGTTCCATGTTGCATTTATATTTTTGCTCAGTGTAATTGGTGGCTAGCATGTCTATGGGCATCGAGAGTCGGTCGCTATAAATGAGGAAAGTAGTTTAGGTGGAATTTTGTTTTAATATGTTTGGAATGGCTCAGTTAGTCAGCATGTACTTCAAAATGGAAAGAGAAAAAAAGGAGACGGGGTTTCGTTGTTTTGCAAAGGCTGCACTGCAATGTTTGCTCACAGGAGCAGTCCCACTATCGAGCGACACGGGGGGTTTTGACCTGCTCCGTTCCTGACCTGGGCCAGTTCACCCCTCATTAGACCCTGCTCCCTTGCAGTGTTTATAGTTAAGAATAAACACGCTCATTAACATTTACACGTGAAATGCGGGTTTCCATGCGGGACTGGGTGTGGATTTTCTTGTGTGTTTTGTCATTCACACGAGTAAATGAGATTTACCCTATCCCTCTCTTTGGCGGTTTTTTCGGTCACAAACCTGATTTACATGAGTAATTCTCCCAAACGCGCACACGCGTCGCCACTTCCCGTGCAAATTGCCCAGCCTGGAAACCCATGAGTGTCAATGCTGTTTATTTAGTCATTGTGTTTATATGTCTCGTTGGAATGTTGTCACTGTATTTACCCGGCGAAGGAAGCGTTTGTCCCGGATAACCACTCCCGTGATGAGCGGCGCTGCCATGACAACCTATCAAATCACCCGCACGGCTCCTATACTTTAGAGCACGTCAGGAACGTTTTATTGTTTCAACAAAATAACATCAATAAGATTGAGCTGAGCTGCCAGTGTGTAATAAACAAACCCTCAAATATCAGAGAATAGATACAGAGACAAGCCGTGGCACCAGCAAGAGGGGACAATGAAAGCGCCAGTTAAAGTTTAAATAAATAAATAAACATGAAACCTTTAATAACTGTAAGTACATGAAACAAAAATTGCATGTTAGGTATATTTTAATTGGTAAAAAAAAATCTATACCTCCATAATTCTGAGTATTTATCTAAATAATGTCAAGCTAATTCTTTACAAATTAATCATTTTTGTTGAGTAATTTGGGGTTATAGCTTGTTAACATTAATAGATTTTAGAAATCAATCTAGGCTAGTTCTTGCCACAGGCTCAAAAGTTTTAAATATAATTGACATGACCAGGTGCTGCGATGTTTGACCTTAGCATTGGAAGTACAAGCGGATAACCTGACCAATAAGTTGCCACCAGTTCTATCAAAGTATTTACACACAAAAGACAATATTCCTCATCCAGGAGAGCAACCACCAAGAAAAGGTGTTAAAACCAAGCCTCACCCAGGACAACTGGAAGCTGCTAGAGACTGGAAAATGCTGGCAGATGTTGGTCAACGGCTTATTTTTCCACCTGAGATTGCCACCACTAACCTTTGACCAGACATTGTCTTGTGGTCTGGATCAGCACGCCTTGTTCATCTGGTAGAGTTAACAGTGCCATGGGAGGATGCTGTGGATGAGGCGTATGAGAGGAAGAAACTTTGGTATGCTCAACTAGCTGCTGAAGCGGAACAGCGAGGATGGAGAGTCCGAGTTTACCCAGTGGAGGTGGGTTGTCGAGGATTTGTGGCACACTCTACCCGGTTTCTCAGAGATGTCGGGTTCAGTGGCCCAGAGTTGCGTCGCACAGTGAAGAA
This sequence comes from Polyodon spathula, assembly GCF_017654505.1. Taxonomy (NCBI): domain Eukaryota; kingdom Metazoa; phylum Chordata; class Actinopteri; order Acipenseriformes; family Polyodontidae; genus Polyodon; species Polyodon spathula. Next base: position 6,623 of record NW_024473765.1, on the reverse strand, counting down.
CTTATCTGAAGCAGCAGAAAGGAGCAGCAACTGGCTGTGGTTGAGACGGAAAGATTCTGGATGGGGATCTCAAGCACAATAGAAAGAAAGCAATGCTGATATACAGGTAAGTAAGATGGGCTGAGCTGAGTGGGGGATGGAGGGGGGTGATGTTGGGACGCCAGAATCACTGTTGAGCCCTCTGGAGGTGTCGTGGGATAGTCAACGAAACACCGAGGACAGAAGGTGCCCACTTGAAGACCCCAGAGTTGTACCCTACTTAGCTCAATCCAGACGGTTGTCATGCTGATGCGCTGTGGAGACCGCACTGGGTTGATCCCCGGAGCCAGCATCGCAGCCGTTGTGTGTGCTGATGCGCTGGTGGGGAGAAATGAGCTGATCCCTGGAGCCAGCATTACACTTTAGCAACTAACACCAGACAGAAGGATATCTACATCATCAGATGGAAAACAATGCAAATGGATGGAGATGCAGATGGATCACATTAGTTTACTGCAAAGATACAGCTTAGTTGGTGCTTATCTTGGTGAGAGCTGAGTTCAAATCAGCATGAAGTTCAACATCTACTCTCATGTAATGGAAATCATAATCTTATAGTCTGTTGCGTCAGAATTCTGTTTAACGCTTAAGCACTTGCTTTGCAGTTTCATGTTTAATACAAAATAATTTTAAAAAGGGCTCATCTGTGATTTGAACCCGGGACCTTTCGCACCCTCAGCAAGAATCCTACCCCTAGACCAACAAGCCAGAGGTTGGCAAAGTTTTGGTTCACCGAGTTTCCAAAGAAGTGCAGACCTACCTGTCCTGTTATGAGGGATAAGTTTTTATATTGGGTCTACCTGTCTTGGAGACCACAGTAATTTTGCCTGTTTTTGCTGCCTGCCTGGTTTTAACTGGTGGCTCGCATTTCTATGGCATCGAGAGTCGGTCGCTGTAAATGAGGAAAGTAGTTTAGGTGGGATTTCGTTTTGATATGTTTGGAATGGCTCAGTTAAGTCACCTTGTACTTCAAAATGTAAATAGAAAAGGAGGCTGGGTTTCACTGTTTTGCAAAGGCTGCACTGCAATGTTTGCTCACAGGAGCAGTCCCACTACTGAGCGACACGGGGGTTTTGACCTGCTCCGTTCCCGACCTGGGCCGGTTCACCCCTCGTTAGACGACCTGGCATTCACGAGCTCCCCCAGAAATGCCATGTCGATGCCATGCTTAGTGCGGACTCCCGATCGACACAGCCCGTTGCAGCACAGAGCTCCCGTGCTCAAACGATCCGCCAGCCTCAACCTCCCCATGTAGCTGGGATTACAGGCACACGCCACAGTGCCCGGCATGAGTGCAAGCGGCTAGAAGGTAATTCAAATCCCTTGTCTGAACTCATAGCGAGAGTACTCGTGCTGTTTTCCACTGACATGGCAGCTTTTAATTCCGATTGCATTAAAAGCATTGCCGGGTCCTGCTGTTCTTGTAAAAGACTGTGGCCAGATACTTGAATTGGAAGAGTGTTAAGTAAAACACATGTGTATCCCAGTTTTCGTGCTGTGGATGTTAAAAAGGCAATATAAGAATACCATCTAAAAAAAAGGTTGCGTTGGCGAGTATTAAGCCCCCCTCCTCTGAGGTGTCAGCACCATTCCGCACCGGCAGAGAACCGATCAATCTGCACTTATTTTGCTACCAGGGAGCGTCACGTGTCGGTCGCCGGAAAAAGCAGTAGCTGGCTTGTTGGTCTAGGGGTATGATTGCCATTTTGGGTGCGAGAGAACCAGGGTTCAAATCCAGATCGAGCCCGTTTTTTCATTGTTTTGTACTACACTGTTTTCCAATTTCGATCCGTAATCCGACATACTCAGCAAAGGCAGTCTCACTGAAAACAGCTTGGCGCTGTGCAATGAAATGTTTTGTAATATCTATAGTGAGAGTGTGACTTCCTCGCTAGTATAGTGCTCAGTATCGGCCCCTGTCACGCATGAGACCGGGGTTCAGTTTGTTTCATGTAATTAGATTGAGTTTTATTGTGTGATTTTTATTATTTCTTAATGTTGCACTGTCCCTTTAAACCCCAGTGAAACTAATGGTCTCCATGGTAACAGCAGTGCTAATTTGTAATGGGGCCAGCTGTTTAAAACAGGTGGGGTTAATCAAACAGGGAGATCTACCGGGTTTGAGAGATTTGTGTGCTGAGAGCACGGGCCGGGGAACTACTGTTTGATAAGGATTCTAAGTTTCGAAGTGTAATACTGATGCGCTGTGAAAGGGCTGAAGCGCTGGAAGCTAATGGGAAACTACTACTGTTCATATTGAATAGTTTGGTCCGCTCTGTATTAGAGTGGTTTCAGTGAAGTATCCCTCGTGCTCTCAGACTTCGGGAGCAATTGCATGGGTTTGATTATAAGAGAGAATGTGCACTGCCTGTATATTGAGTTTGTAATTACAAATTTTATGAATTTCAGTGTAATAGCGCTGTACACGAATTCCTTTCCTGTGTTAGTGGTTGTTTTAGACTTTTAGAGTAGCGTCTTTGTCCTGATTATTCCTGCTGTAACTGTGTATGTGTTTACAATATATATTTACAAGCGGCCTGTTAACTCTTGATTGCACCCTTGCACTTTATCAACCTGTGTATTAACTACAATAGCGGCTATTGGAGTGGTTAGGCATTTTTAGGTTGCATGAAGCTTTCTGTCGTTCTTTTTATATGAAAATCACTGTCTATTACTAACTTTTAAAGTGTGTTATTTAAGTGTTTGATATTTTACTGTTTGGATTTGTGCTTGTGGAAATCACTATTGGTTCTGAAGGGTGTTATTTAAGTGTTTAAGATTTCACTTTTGGAATTGTGTTGTGAAAATCATTATCTTTTTCTTGGAAGTGTTGGTGTGGCGTTATCTATCCTAACAGCAATGGTGCCAATATAATGAAAATGGTTTCTATATAACGGCAATAATTACAATGCACAGCGGTAATTTACATGCAGCTGCGATCGTCAAGTTACCGTCAGTCCCAGCTCTTAGTAACAGTGTGAA
>NW_024473765.1:0-2128 GCF_017654505.1 Polyodon spathula | reverse complement strand
TTTTTTAAAATTATTTTGTATTAAGCTTTTCAAATTCCTATGTGTTGCGGGTAATCGCCCTCAAATTCCATGAACAACAATATCAGAGCGACCAAGGGCTGATTGCACGATGGTTAAACCAGAACTGTAGTCTTTGATGAAACTGCAAAGCAAGTGCTCAAGCGTTAAACAGAACTCTCACGCAAGAGACTATAAAACTATTCAGCTCAGAGTTTCTGTACTTTATACAACACTGTTTATTTTGGTAACGCTTGTGATTGTTTTGGTGTGTAGTTTAAAACAACCAAAAGCAAGCATAAAATTCGATGTCAATGTATTTCATTTTATGAGTCAGGTAACTGCAAAGCGTTTATTTCTTTTTTTTTTTATGTAGCAGGGCTAACAACAGGATGCCATCAATCCTTAGAAGGATTAATCTTTCAGCCCAAACTTAATATTGATATTTGCAGTTTTCAAAACCTTATGCTTTCGAACCAGGGACCTTATCGCGCGTTAGGCGAACGTGATAACCACTACACTATGGAAACACCTTGCCTGGGGATCGCTTCTGTGTTGACCTCTAAGCATACAGTGCCAAGATCCCATTTTGGATCCTGCAGTACAAGGCAGTCTTCAGTTAAGGCTGAATGGAACAAGCCATGCATGGAAGTTTCCATAGTGTAGTGCAGCGGTTTTCAAACTGGGGTACGCGTACCCCTGGGAGTATTCGAGCGCTCCTCAGGGTAAGCGAGAACAATCCTGTAATGGAGGACAAAGGATTTGCATTTGTTTATTTTACAACAATGTAGTATCCTGAGACTTAGCAATTGAATTAACAATGTTGAATCTCCTTTCAAATAAAACCACAACCGTACTGGTGCGCGTTTCTTTTCTGTTGGGCGACTTTAACTAAACAGCAAGCGGCTGCTGACAGTGAGTGAGCGCTGAGCATACAGGTAAATTACATATTTAATTATCACGGCTGTGGTCTGCAGTCTGTCGGCTATAAATAAGACCTTCGTTTAATGAGACTTAATGTACTGACTATTAACACTTCACAGATCATTAACTCACAGTGAAACACTAAAAGTGATGCTTTTAAAAGTATTCACCAGTTTGAACAAAGAAACAAATTGCGGGTGTAAGTCAAAGTATTTGTGGAATGTATTACGCTTTATTCCAATCTTAAAAGAAAAAACGGACGCATTCAAAAACCAATTGCGTTGGCCGGGAATCGAACCCGGGTCAACTGCTTGGAAGGCAGCTATGCTCACCACTATACCACCAACGCCTCAGTTTCTGAAAAATGATGAATTGCTGGTACGCGCTCAATCATGTGACTGAAATATCACAGTCACCAAGGACTGATTGCCCACTTAAAATAGGACTGCAGTCTTTGTGTACACTGGGAATCAAATGCTTAAAAAATGAACAGAAATCTGACGTGTAACAGATGATAAAACCAATCGTTTTAGAGCTGCTGTGCATCGTCATACAGCCATGTTTATTTTGGTAACACGTGTCTGTTTTTTTCATGCGCCCCCATGTGTAGTCTAAAACAATCAAACCATTTGGCTACAGTAGGTTCTATCAGATGGATGTTTAATTGTTAAATGTTCGCTTTTACAGTCCCGGATTCAAATGCACGACAAGCCTCAATTTAATTGTTTAGTGTTACACTTTTCCAATTTTGAGGACACCGTAAGGATGCGGCTTAATTAAGGCAATTCTTAAAAATAAATCTTGACCGTTTGCAACTAATGTTTTGTTATATTTTCCTCATTTGTAAGACTGGAATGCATCATGACTGTACTCACACGATGAAGCATTTGCTGTGTTCTAGTTTCTTTCATAAAGGTGCATGAAATGAAGATGTGTGGGGAAAAACAAGAAGAAATAAAAAGAGATTCTCTGCTGTATGAAGACACCACCTGCCGTGACCCGGATTCGAACCGGGGTTGTTGCGGCCACAACGCAAAGTACTAACCACTATACGATCACGGCCAACTACCGAGAAGCTCGTCCTTGCACAGTCAGCTGGGCGCTCCGTGCTGCAAACCGCAGAACAATGAGGAGTAGCTAGAGGGCTGAATCGGCCCAGGTCTGGAACAGAGCAGGTCCAAACCCCCGTGTCACCTCAGTGCTGGGC
>NW_024473764.1:0-3327 GCF_017654505.1 Polyodon spathula | reverse complement strand
TGCTCCTCTGAGCAGACATTGCATGCAGCCCTTTGCAAAACAACGAAACACTGTCTTGTATTTTTTTTTGTTTCTTTACATGTGTGTAGGCTAATGCATGCATATTTATTAATATATTTTGTATTACACGTTTCCAATGAGTCATTGCCGGTACGCGCTCAATCACATGACTGAAATATCACAGTCACGTAGGGCTCGGATTGCGCAGTGGTTAAATCAGGACTGCAGTCTTTGTGTAAACTGCGAATTAAATGCTTACAACTTCAACAGAAATCTGACATAAGAGAGTATAAAACCATTCATTTTAGAGTTGCTGTACATCGTACAGCAATGATTATTTTGGTAACACGTGTTTGGTTTTTTCGTGCACTCATGTGTAGTCTAAAACAATCCGACTCACAGTATGATGTTCTATCAGATGGTGGTTTAATTTTAAATGTTTGATTTTGCAGCGCATGCAATTTCAACGCCAGTTTTTTTTTTTTTTTTTTTTTTTTTTTTTTCTGTGGCAGGACTAACAATAGGACGATATCACCCCTTAGAATGTGATTAATCATACAACTCACGCTTACCATCCATATTCGCAGTTTTCCCGACAGCGCATTATCAATGCATGATCCCAAATGAACACCTTCGTTTAATGAGACTTAATGTACTGACTATTAACACTTCACAGATCATTAACTCACAGTGAAACTCTAAAAGTGATGCTTTTAAAAGTATTCACCAGTTTGAACAAAGAAACAAATTGCGGGTGTAAGTCAAAGTATTTGTGGAATGTATTACGCTTTATTCCAATCTTAAAAGAAAAAACGGACGCATTCAAAAAAACCAATTGCGTTGGCCGGGAATCGAACCCGGGTCAACTGCTTGGAAGGCAGCTATGCTCACCACTATACCACCAACGCCTCAGTTTCCAAAAAACGATGGATTGCTGGTAAGTGCTCAATCATGTGACTGAACTATCACAGTCACCAAGGGTTCTGCACTCTTAAAATAGCACTGCAGTCTGTGCTTTATACAACACTCTTCGTTTTGGTAACTCATTTGATTGTCAGGGTTAGGGTTCGGTTTAGGGTGAATGCTTTTCCTTTCTCACAGAGCTGCTCCTCAAGATCTTTAGAGAGCTCAACAGCAACTGCAGTGTCAATAATAAAAACCTCTGCGTTCGAGGCTTCATTTAACTTCACTGTATTATTAGAAGAAACTTGCCCACAGGCAAGTCCAATGTATTTGCTGTAGTGGGTAGCATTTTCTTATTGCTTGTTCAGCAGCTTTGCGCAGTGGCAGTATCATAGCCCATGAGGTTTGTCCGAGGCGTGATTATTGCTAATTGAAAACTTTAACCAATACCCCGCTGTGGTGACTTGAAATATAGTCATTGCTGGCAATTTTTGACCGTCTCACAGACTCTGCTCTCATCTAGTTGAAAGAAAAGAACCAATGTTGATGCTGTGAAGCTTCCAATTTTAATAGGAACAGATAAAATCAACTTCCTTCCTACTAATTTATTTCTAGTGCCACAAACATCACAGATATTACTGGTTGTACTTGATATTGCTTTAGTTCATTTTTTTTTAAGTAATGTTAATTGTGGTACCTTATGTGGTTTATTTAAAGAAGTGAAGTCATGGCCCATACAGGGATCGAACCCACAACCTTCACATTACAAGCACCACGCTCTAACCAACTGAGCTAACTGGCCACACACACACACACACACACACACACACACACACACACACACACACACACACACACACACACACACACACACACACACACACACATGTTAAACTGAACAATGACACATTCAAAGTAATGGAAAGGCATAATTACAAGCATTCAAATTACCAAGCATTCAGTGGATGTTTTAAGAAATAAATGAACAAAACTGATTTATCAGGAGTGTGATTCAAACCCACGCCTCCAGAGAGACTGCAACCTGAACGCAGCACCTTAAACCACTCAGCCATCCTGACTTACAAAAACCAGCTTTCTAAACACTGCACTACACTCCTGAACCTGCAATGCCTGAGGCTGCAGTAAATCACCTGGGGGTGCTTGTACTTATTCTTTTTCAGTTTATATTAAGGAGGGCGACCTGTTTCGTCGCTTTCTATTTGGGATCACAAGGACACTTCTCTTACAGAAAGAAAATATATGGCAAACAGAGTGATCTCTACACAGTTAGAAACAAATCAAAACAGTCTGTTAGCAAATTAACTTAATCAAAAAACCACAAACGCATTACAGTTATATATTATATTATATTATGTTACAGATATATTTCAGACAGAACAGTAATAATTGAGTATATTTCTAAACAATCTGCTAGTAACAGACATCATCTCAAAGCTCTATCATTTATTTTAAGCCCTTATGAAAGAAAAGTATGCTTGCGCATTATAGCACAGCAAACATGATAATCCTAGCTCTTCATTTAATCCTTCAATTTGTACCGTATGAAGATAGAAGATCCCTTTGGATTCACATTGTGATAGTTTTTGATCGAGATTACCACCTCAGCCAGCTTCACTTCTGCATTTGCTGGAAGAAATGCAAGACTTTTTGTGGAGAATTGCTTTCTGATTTTGTTTTAAATTAGAACCCTAGTTTTGTTTTCAAAAGTATAACCTGTTTTGGGACTCGTTTGGCCACTTACTGGTCTGGATTTTGAAATAATTTTACATAGCATGTTTAGTTTTAATTGTATTTTATTTAAATTATTTTAACAGCAGTGTTCCATGAACAGTACTTGGCTGAACTCTAGCCCCTCCTCCTTCCCTGTGCTTCTGAGCCAGAAAATCCAGTCCTGTTTATTTTTATTTTTTTAACGACTCACTTAATTTTTTTTTGTAACTTGAAGTCCTATTTGTTTATTTTAAAATACAGAATAACATACCCTTGTCTAGGGGCTGCATTGTTTAGTTATCAAGGTTGTAGTTTTACTGAAATCTGTGATAAAAGCAGCAAATCCATCACATTGATAGGTAAGCACTAAATAAAGAAGTAATAATATATATATATATATATATATATATATATATATATATATATATATATATATATATATATATATATATAGTTATCATCAGTAAGTACTTAAGCCTAGTAATTAGAAAATCCCCTATCTGAGATGGGGGGACACAGTAGACTAGATTTTTTAGAAAGTGGTACGGGCCCTAAAAAGTTTGAAAACCACTGCTCCAGACTGTTGCCCAGTACGCAAGATGCAGTCTTGTCTCTGGGATGCTAAATAGCAGGGTCGGGATACTCGTTCCCATCAATTTATTTATTTTCAAAGTTAATAAAGTTTACAATGTT
>NW_024473763.1:0-32000 GCF_017654505.1 Polyodon spathula | reverse complement strand
AAATCCTGAAACTCATTTCCCACACTGAGTTATTGATTTCTCCTGACTCGTCCATCAGATGAGTTGCAGAATAGTTTCCTTTCTGCCTATTCCCGCTCCCAGGCACTGACTGCACTGACAGCCCGGGTTAAACTGACAGCAGAGAAGCCTCTTGTGACGTGTTCGCGTCACCGCCCACTTTCTAACAATCACAGTGCAAGAGAGTTGAAGTGCAATTTGGTTCATTTGGTGCATTGGTTCTTCACTTTCAACTAGATGATAGCAGAGTTTGTGAGACTGTCAAAAATTGCCAGCAATGACTATATTTCAAGTCACCACAGCGGGGTATTGGTTAAAGTTTTCAATTAGCAATAATCACGCCTCGGACAAACCTCATGGGCTATGATACTGCCACTGCGCAAAGCTGCTGAACAAGCAATAAGAAAATGCTACCCACTACAGCAAATACATTGGACTTGCCTGTGGGCAAGTTTCTTCTAATAATACAGTGAAGTTAAATGAAGCCTCGAACGCAGAGGTTTTTATTATTGACACTGCAGTTGCTGTTGAGCTCTCTAAAGATCTTGAGGAGCAGCTCTGTGAGAAAGGAAAAGCATTCACCCTAAACCGAACCCTAACCCTGACAATCAAATGAGTTACCAAAACGAAGAGTGTTGTATAAAGTACAGACTGCAGTGCTATTTTAACAGTGCAGACACCTTGGTGACTGTGATAGTTCAGTCACATGATTGAGCACTTACCAGCAATCCATCGTTTTTTGGAAACTGAGGCGTTGGTGGTATAGTGGTGAGCATAGCTGCCTTCCAAGCAGTTGACCCGGGTTCGATTCCCGGCCAACGCAATTGGTTTTTTGAATGCGTCCGTTTTTTCTTTTAAGATTGGAATAAAGCGTAATACATTCCACAAATACTTTGACTTACACCCGCAATTTGTTTCTTTGTTCAAACTGGTGAATACTTTTAAAAGCATCACTTTTAGTGTTTCACTGTGAGTTAATGATCTGTGAAGTGTTAATAGTCAGTACATTAAGTCTCATTAAACGAAGGTGTTCATTTGGGATCATGCATTGATAATGCGCTGTCGGGAAAACTGCGAATATGGATGGTAAGCGTGAGTTGTATGATTAATCACATTCTAAGGGGTGATATCGTCCTATTGTTAGTCCTGCCACAGAAAAAAAAAAAAAAAAAAAAAAAAACGTTGAAATTGCATGCGCTGCAAAATCAAACATTTAAAATTAAACCACCATCTGATAGAACATCATACTGTGAGTCGGATTGTTTTAGACTACACATGAGTGCACGAAAAAACCAAACACGTGTTACCAAAATAATCATTGCTGTACGATGTACAGCAACTCTAAAATGAATGGTTTTATACTCTCATGTCAGATTTCTGTTGAAGTTGTAAGCATTTAATTCGCAGTTTACACAAAGACTGCAGTCCTGATTTAACCACTGCGCAATCCGAGCCCTACGTGACTGTGATATTTCAGTCATGTGATTGAGCGCGTACCGGCAATGAGTCATTATTGGAAACGTGTAATACAAAATATATTAATAAATATGCATGCATTAGCCTACACACATGTAAAGAAACAAAAAAATACAAGACAGTGTTTCGTTGTTTTGCAAAGGGCTGCATGCAATGTCTGCTCAGAGGAGCAGCCCAGCACTGAGGTGACACGGGGGTTTGGACCTGCTCTGTTCCAGACCTGGGCCGATTCAGCCCTCTAGCTACTCCTCATTGTTCTGCGGTTTGCAGCACGGAGCGCCCAGCTGACTGTGCAAGGACGAGCTTCTCGGTAGTTGGCCGTGATCGTATAGTGGTTAGTACTTTGCGTTGTGGCCGCAACAACCCCGGTTCGAATCCGGGTCACGGCAGGTGGTGTCTTCATACAGCAGAGAATCTCTTTTTATTTCTTCTTGTTTTTCCCCACACATCTTCATTTCATGCACCTTTATGAAAGAAACTAGAACACAGCAAATGCTTCATCGTGTGAGTACAGTCATGATGCATTCCAGTCTTACAAATGAGGAAAATATAACAAAACATTAGTTGCAAACGGTCAAGATTTATTTTTAAGAATTGCCTTAATTAAGCCGCATCCTTACGGTGTCCTCAAAATTGGAAAAGTGTAACACTAAACAATTAAATTGAGGCTTGTCGTGCATTTGAATCCGGGACTGTAAAAGCGAACATTTAACAATTAAACATCCATCTGATAGAACCTACTGTAGCCAAATGGTTTGATTGTTCTTAGACTACACATGGGGGCGCATGAAAAAAACAGACACGTGTTACCAAAATAAACATGGCTGTATGACGATGCACAGCAGCTCTAAAACGATTGGTTTTATCATCTGTTACACGTCAGATTTCTGTTCATTTTTTAAGCATTTGATTCCCAGTGTACACAAAGACTGCAGTCCTATTTTAAGTGGGGAAATGCTTCACTTTCATTTGCGCAGCCATTATTTTTTTTTTTAACCAAATGAAACATTCCACATGCTAGTTCATGATTGGCCAGAGGTGCTAGCGAGCGTCAATTACAACACAGCTAATGCAATTCCAAATGTTTTACAAGGTATCGGCATGCCTAGATTTTTCTAGTTTGACAGATTATTTTTGAGACAAAAGCACAGATCTATCAGTCATCAATTTATTAGAATAGAGCTTCCAATTAGAAACATGCCTGGTTGTGCTATGCAATCACAGAACTGTACCGACAAGACGCCACAGACTATCTGTGTTGTTGGCTTCCAATTACCATTGCGCTATTTAGTCCCATAAATGAAATTTAGGCCTAACAAGTCCAGTGAAGCAATGCACATGTAATCCAAAGTAACAAAAGAACAAAACCAAAATTACAGGAACCAAAGTATCAAAGTAGAAAAAAAAAACAGCAAACAGAAAAGGGATAATCTCACCAACAAATAAAGAAGTTCCGAATAGAGTCCTGTACTGATGATGATGGATGAAGGTTGATGAAAAAATAACGATCGTAGAAAATGGTGAGTCTGTCAAGTAGTAGCAGGTTGAATGGTGACCAGCCATTTGGAAAATATCAGGAGGATCAGGAAATGTGTTCACGACCCATAATTTAGGAACAGCTGCCGCGGGCATGATGGCCTGGCTTCGCGGGCACGACTTTGAGGACCACTGGACTAGAGTGAAGAGACCCTGCTTCATATGGGTAGTTTTTGTGTTTTCAATTAAATACTTGTCCAGTAACCAGAAATAGAGGAAACTAAATCAGTAAAGCTGATTGGACAACAGCTGAATTGTCAGGTGATGGGAATAGATTCAGTTGTACGGTCTAATAATTATTTAATAGAAAATGAACACTGAGGATACTCCCTTTTAGTAAATCATGAATGCATCTCATTTCAATACCCTTGAAGCACCCATGAGGTAAATGAGGAAGGGCTGCTTCATAGTAGCTGTTATTGATTTATATACATGGATGACCAGCTTTATAGAAACTGAAGGGAACTGAAACAGTGTTGTGGTTGTGCAGAAAGCTTGCTGACAATGGCTAATCACAGTCTAAAGGCAAAAAGGGAGAAAAATCATTCTGTATTTTTTGTTTTCATTTTGAACTCTTAATCAGTGAACACTTCCCTAAGTGAGACTGGAAGTGGTCTTTTTAGATTGTTTATATTTGACTACAATACGTTTTATAATTATAAATGTTAATACTATTCATTTAACATTTAACAAATGTTCCTTCACATGGTTACATTTTGTATAAATAAACTTTTAACACCATGTTTATTTGTGCAGCCGCAAAACCAAAAGAGAGCTTTCCCCTGGCAGGGAAGGTTCTTTTATGTTTATTTGTATGATACGCCACATTGCAAATACAGTAACATAATTATTGTTTTATAAAAATATCCATGCCATGCTGTATATTTTTACTAACAGAAGTCTGGAAAGTGTTTCATGAGACAATGTGTTTTCAGAACACATTGTCTCATTAAATAGATCTCACTATTTAACGAGACAATGTGTTCTGTAGGTGTTCCATCAAAAATAAATGCAGTGCCACTGTTCTGCATCTGCTGAGCTTTCACTGAGTAGGTGCAGTACATAAAACTACTAGTTTATAACAAAAGAAACAAGATTTTTCAACAAATCACAGGTCCTGGGTTCGATTCTGATCTCAGGGGTCTGTCTGTCTGTGTGGAGTTTGCATATTCTCCCAGTGTTTGCATTGGCTTTCACCAGGTACTTCGGTTTCCTCCAAAACAGCATGTCTTTGGACTGGTGGAGGAAACCAATAAGACCCCTGAAGCCAGAATCAAACCTGGAACCCTGGAGCCATGAGGCAGCAGCACTAAACCACCCTGTGCCACCCTTGACAAAGTCTTCATGTAAAATGGTAAAATGCTGACTGTAATATTTGTGGATATAAATTTGAATTTTTGTACTATATACTCTTTCTTATTTTTTATAAAAAATATATTAACTTAAAAAATGTAATACGCTAATTCCAGGTATAACTAAAAAACTTGTTACAAATGGGAAAACTAAAACAAGTTCGACGTGGAATATATCCTCCCCCCACCACCACCCCACACCCACAACCCAATTAGTTAACTCTTTAGCTTTGTTGTAATCAATTTGTTATAGTTGCGGGAACAATATAAATTTACTTTGGAAATATTTAAATTAACATTTGTATGTGAAAGAAAATAAACAAAAACAGTTGTGATATCTGAATTTATTTTAAGATGTTATTTTATTTATTTGAAGGAAACTGACACTATACTATATATATTATATATATATTATATAATATATATATATAATATATATATATATATATATATATATATATATATATATATATATAGACAGTAACAATAGAAAAAGTAGAGAAAGTCCATTAATGTATCAAAGATTATGATTTTATCAAACCACAAAACAAATATCCAACAAAGATTTAGTGGATCAAGCCAGATTTCATTTTAAATGTATAAGATATGATAAATGATAAAATGTTATATTTGGTTTAATATTTCATTCAACAAAATAAAAAATATAATCCCTGATTCTATACTATATGGCAAGCTGCCCTAAGTATCTGCTTCCAGTGGAATGGAATATCACTGTATAGAGCACTTTTGTTACTATATCGCTTATCTGTTTTATTGTTACTTTTACTTTGGCTTCAAAGGCTGATCCTGCTCCTGATAACACGGCTCCTCCAATTCCTTCTTCCTCTTCTGTTACCTTTGCCTCCATGGCCTTTCCATTGCTCCATCTCTTGTTCTTTCAAATGGAACTTCATTTATTTTATTTATAAATGCATTGCTTTGTTCTGCTTTCTTTCTAGCATCTTCCTCATTGTAACCTGAATTTTCCTTCATTGTCCTCTTTTTCTCTTTTTCAATGGCCATTTCAACCTTCTTGTAGTTCTCATTGGTGCAGCACTTTCCTCTGTTTGCTTCCACCATCTTGTCTATCTTCTCCAGTAGCTCAGTGACCTGGGTGCGATCGCTCATGTTCTTGTTGTTGAAGACATGACACCTGTTCCCATACTTCCGTAGAAGCTCCTTCAAATGCTTATTAGTTGTCTCGATGTATTCTTCTATGGTCAGACCTTCCAGATCATCTCCGCGGGTGAAGACTGCCATTGTGTATCTATCAACTTCTTTTCCAAAATATTTGAGGATGAGTTTCACTGTCTCGCTCTCTTCCTCTGTGAATCAACCCACTTGTAGCACCATCAGAAATGCATGGGGTCCCGGGGAAGACAGAGAAATGCACTTCAAAACTTCAAGTAAAGTTTTTTCATTAGTAAGCACAGTGTCATACAAGCCTGGAGTGTTGACCACAGCAACGGGTCTCCCTTCAGCTTCTCCTTTTAATCTTCACACACTCTTTTGTAACTGAACCAGCAGCAGGTTTAGATATAAACTTCTTTGAGCCCAGGACTGTGTCTCCTGTTGCACTCTTCCCAGCTGCAGTTTTTACAAGCAGCACTATCCTCAACTCAGAACCCGCCATTCTTCCAGACACTGAAAAAGTGGGTACAGTAAGTTTAAAAACTAATTCAGGCACAAAAGACACCGTTGTGGTTTTATAACAAAAATCAATCAGTTTGTGTGGTAGGTGCTTAGGGGTATGCTAATTCTTTAATAATTCTGACTGTGTGTGCAGCGCAGTGCTTCACAAACAGATAAGCAGTATTAATCCTCTGTTCAGTAACATCCATTCATCCATTATCATTAACCGCTTAATCCTTTACAGGGTCGCAATGAGCCGAAGCCCAACCTGGCACACAAAGGGCGCAAGGCGGGACTACACCCTGGACAGGAACCACGTCTTCAGTAACATGTTTAGATTAATTCGGTAAAGTGAAGCATTGGCGTGTTTGAGCACACACAGTTGTAACTACTAGACACATTTTTTAGACACGTATGATATATTTAAAAATAAAATCTATTTTACGTGATATATATATATATATATATCTATAATATAGTATATATATAATATTATATATATAATATATATATATATATATATATATATATATATATATATATATATACCTTCATTATGGAGACAGAGAGTGAAATATAGACCTAAAGGAGATAGTTGTGTATTTCAAAATAACATCTCTAATATGTTAATAGAATTTTAAAAGTTTATAAAAGGCCTGTTTTCAGTTTTTGAATTAAGAGACATTAAAGTTTAAAAGGGTAAAGACATAATCAAAGTGTCCCCCTACTGCTGTCTCCCTAAGTTTTTTTTACTCTGAAACCATCATTTGGTAGACAGTCTGTATATGTATCCCTATTACAAGGCAGACATATAGCATCCATATGTATCCTTATTATTAAGTACAAACTGGTACTCTAAGTATCTGTATTATTGGAAGGTTTCATATATTATGCATTGGCATGACAGTCTACAGTGGAGTCCACTTCACAGTGATCACACATTTGGTAACCAATTACTTATTAATTTACATATTAAGACAATCCTTTTCAGTCGATCAGCATCTTTACCGATAATCGATTATGCCAATCAAAAGTTGCTGCGGGGCATTCCATGTTGGTTTTACACTATTTGTTGATATCCATTAACATTATTGAAAGGCTGATGATAAATATTTTGCATGGTTCTGTTTTATTTTCTTAATACAATTATGCTTTATGCTGGTTGCATGTTTGTTGCAATAAACAACAAATTAATTGACCTTTTCCCTGGTTGTACAACAGGAAATGGAGTCAGCTTCACTCGCATTGGTCTACTCAGTGTAGCAATGGCCACCTGACATTTACTAAAAACAGAGTTTGAAGTTGCAAGTAAAACGACAAACTATAAACGTGGCTTACACTTTTCAGCTTGTACTTTTCTATATTTCATTTTATACTTAGATGGCACATTAACTTTGATTTAATGATGGCACCAGTCCTAACCATGAAAATAACACTGGAACAGAAGAAATGTGCGGTGAGAAATGGGAGCAAATGTACAGCAACATGTAGCTGCCACCAGGGGGCAGTGACAATGACAAAACAGCAACTACATGGTTTAGAAAACTAGTTACAGCCTCAGTTACAATTAGTTACTTGTCAGGGGATCCCCGTGAACGCATCCCCTGCCTTGGCTTTATAAAACAAAATCAGCCATACTGTACTCAAATATATACTGTGCAAATATAAATACTCAATTCAATAATAATAATACCTAAAACAAATCTTCGATTTGGCCAATTATGACTGTGTACAGTGTAAATATGAACCATAAAGAATGCAATCACATCGCTTTCTGAAGTAATTTATCTACCTAAATAACTGATAAGTAACAAAGAAATGACATGTGATGTCTATATAGTACATAAACATGTAAGGAAACAGGCAAGCATTGATTATTCAAAAGATGGGAGCAACAACAGAAATAAAAAAAGGCTGCATGAAATCAAGGTGAAATAAACATACAGCACTCGCGAAAATAGAAAAGTACGATGACACTTTATGTGAAAATAAGCAAAATGTGAACCACAACAAAATACATATGACTTCTATATATGTGATCAAATAATCAAACACATCTTAAATCAAGATCTTCAGTCCCACAAATAGTTGTAGGCTAATGCAAAAGTGGCGCTGCAACACACAGGAATATTTTTGTATTTATTTTTTTTTTGCGCAGCAATTTCAATACAACTATTATTCATTGTTGAATAAAAGCAACATCTTAAAACTTAGATTTGATTTGTGTCTGTATTTTATAGGGCAAGTAGACTTTATGAGCATTTTGTCCCTGGGATAAGAAGTTTTTTTCAGAAATTGCACACCCGTATGACAATATTTTCGAGATCCACTCGTACCATCTAAGTAAGTGCAACTTATTCATATATATTTATTTCAAATCACTTACTTTGTAACAATCTCTTACAGATATGATTATTCAAAATATGGCGCTCGATGTCATTACGGCTCGTCACCGCCTCTTTGGCTCACACTCCTGCCCTGAAAGAAGAAACCCCTGCTGTTTTACGCAAGTGTAAACGTGCGGTTTCAGAATACTTTGTACCGCAATCCAATGGAAAGGGTTCCGGAACGCAAGTGTATACGCACCTTTATTTTTTTCTGTTTTCACATTTTTTTTACTTTTCTACTGTATATTCGTTTTATCAAATGTTAAATGGTAGTAAATCTTATTCTTAAGTAACTTCTTAAAGTTTTTTTTTTTTTTTAATGACTTAAACTAAATGTCCCAAAATTAAAAACGTAAGTATCTATGAGGTTAGTCGTTCAATAGATGCCTGCCAGGAGCTTTAACAGGGTCAGATGCCTGGCTGCTGTCCTTTTTTCTGTAGCATAGCTAGTAGCAACATAACTAGTTGCTTTCTCTTGTTTTTAGATGTAATTAAGTTGTTTAACATTTAATTCTGTATCTGACTATATAAAGCTTCAGACGGGTTTGAAAAGAACTCTGTTCTATTTGTTGTTATTATTTCTTGGAATTAACTGGTTGTGTTGTGCTGAGCTGTAATCACACTTTGGATTATACTATTTAGATTTTGAAGAGGTTCAGTGAGTTTGTTTTAAAAAGAAACAATCATTGAATAACTTTCCAACCTGGTTGGAGAACCCATGCAGGGATTATTTATTAAATTACTGGATCGTCCAAGACTGCTGTGGTTTATAAAGACTGTCCTTATTTTCTAGTTATTAACATGAAAAAAGTGTATTTATGTTTAATGCAAACGCTGCTAGGTTTATATATATATATATATATATATATATATATATATATATATATATATATATATATATATATATGTGTGTGTGTGTGTGTAAACTGTGTGTTTAATAATCTGCGGCTTTCTTAGTTACTCGTGTTAAACTACTAATACTGCTGTTGCGTATGTGAAAACATACAACTGAGTTAAATGCACTTTATTAATACAAGTTTCTACAGTCTAGTCTGTGGTTTTAAAGTGATAAAATGTTAACTTATTAATGGGGGGAGAGAGTAATAGGACGGTTGTTAAATTGTGTTTGGGTATTCATTATTTTATTGGGTATTATTACCCTCTTTTTATATGCAATGCATTGCAACTGGCCGTGTTATAATATACTATTTCTGGAAATGCAATAGCAAATGATTGGCGTTTTGCTATTTGAAAACATAGCGATATATTTGTGACAGTTAAGTAAAAGTTATAACTATTTCTCTGTGTAAAATTACAGTAGTGCAGAGAAGGAATGGTATATCATTTAGCGGTCAGGATCCCTAAAATAAGACAGGTGATTGCACCTCGTACAAGACAGGTGATTGCACCTCGTACAAGACAGGTGATTGCACCTTTTACAAGACAGGTGATTGCACCTTGTACAAGGGAAGACAGGTGATTGCACCTCGTACAAGGGAAGACAGGTGATTGCACCTCGTACAAGGGAAGACAGGTGATTGCACCTCGTACAAGGGAAGACAGGTGATTGCACCTCGTACAAGGGAAGACAGGTGATTGCACCTCGTACAAGGGAAGACAGGTGATTGCACCTCGTACAAGGGAAGACAGGTTTTAGGTTCATTTGCGACATTGGTGCCTTGCATTGCCCTGTGTCTGCCGGGTTAGACTCTGGCTCTCCGCGACCCTCTGAAGGAATAAGTGGTAATGATAATGGATGGATGGATGGATGGAATAAGAAACATTGATGTAAACACATACTGTAGTTGCATTACTATTTAAAATTGCCCTGCCATTCTGACAACAGAATAACATAATTAGGGCTTGATGTATTCAGGTTTTATTTGCCATCTCTCTACTTCCCTTTAAATCTTAACAGTTGTTAAGCCTTAACTACTGCATACCAGATAAAGAGAAACATTGTTTAAATTAACGAGGAAATAAACTAGTAGTACTACTAGAACCTAAAGCAGTGGAAGTTAATAAGCTGAATGGAATGCAGGTTCTCAATCAGGTGAGATCAGTGCACAATGTTGTTTACTAAATCAATCAATCAATCTATATATCTATATCTATATAGCTATATATACATACATATGTTATGAGGGTAAAAAGAAAACTTTGCCCTCACAGCATACGATAGACATTTACAAAGGTGTCTTTTAAAACACCAGATAGGATTTATCATTTACAAAACTCACATGATGATACAAGCATTAGTAACCCACAGAATATATAGAGCCAAGCATAAAAAAGGCAAAACAAAAACATTCACAACTACTAGAAATAAAAGTTTCTGTGAAAACAATACGTGTTACATAGTGTCATTCATGTGCAATGCAGATTAAAGTGCTTCACATAATCAAAAACAAAAATAAAATACAAGATCTCTGATCACTGTAACCTATGAACAGCAAAAATAACACAACTACAAATGTTAAGTAAAATACGATAAAAAAAAAAATCATGATAAGTTTTCTCAGTATTAGACAGACAGAAATGATCTAACTTTACAATGTTCTTAAAATGACAGAAAGGAAGTCCTGTGTACATTCAATAGAAAATCAGGACTGCAAACTGGTGGTTTAAAAGCTAGGTCATAATAATACAGTATACTGTATTTAGAATTATAGCTCTTCATCTGCACTGCAGCTCTTGTTTCTCACATCAATCTTAATGATGGACTTGATAGATGAAGACATTGTGACTGTTACTTCTACATCTTCAATGTCAACTGTGATGGTTGATAATGAACTGTCTCCAACAATACACATGGTTTTGGATTGTTTTTCTACACCCAATTCATTAAATAACTGCTCATTTATAGGTGGCATTTCGTCAGGCATTTCCAAATTGAATTTCCTGTTATAGAACTTTACCCAGAGAGGGTTAGAAAACATCAAGCATAGTCGTTTCCGATTAATTTTGTAGTTGAGAATGCCCTCAACACCACGCATTGAGAATAAATACTTTGTAAAAATGCAGATTCCACTCTTTCCTGGATCAATTCTTGCTTGTGGTGGGCTTCGCAGGACACCAGAATGAATGTAAACCCTGTGAAAGAAAAAGTCAGAAAAAAGGAAGAGAAAAAGAAAAAAGAAAGACAGAACAAACATGGTGTATTTATTCCAAACTAGTAACTTTTTTGTAAAGGAATCTATATACATTTATTTTATAACAGTGTTCGGAACTTTTAGGGTCTCATTACTAAATGTTCTTATGTAATAACTGTCTCCTAATAACTGCATTTAGTATGCAATAAATGGTTACAGCTGGGACATGCAAATTTGCTCTCCACAGTATGCCTAATCAGACATTACCTACAGTTCCAATTACACAGCTTGGCAAACAAGCCAATGAAAGCAGGGTTACCCATAGTTACAAGCACAAGTACGTGCTTTTAAGTTAGAAGTATACAAAACGCAACATCCATCCATCCATTATCATAACCGCTTAATCCTTTTAGAGGGTTTCGGTGAGCCAGAGCCTAACCCGGCAGACATAGGGTACAAGGCAGGACCACACCCTGGACGGGAGGCCAGTACATCGCAGGGCACCACACACACAGGGCAATTTAGAGTGACCAAACAACCTGAACAGCATGTCTTTGGATTGTGGGAGGAAACAGGAGTACCCAGAGAAAACCCATGTGAACACAAAGATAACATGCAAACTCCACACAGAGACCCCCAGGCCGGAATCAAATCCAGGACCCCAAAACACAACAGATACAAATATTTATTGACCCTCCCCCCCCTCACCCTTTGAGTCCTCCATTAAGTTCAAAGTCCTGGGAATAAGACAACAGGTTAGACTACTGTTACAATACAAAACAGTCACTGTATTATAACAGTAATATTGTTTAGAAAACAAAACTAATTTAGATACTTCTAATCTATAACTCTATAGCCATGGTGAGAATTAAACAATGCAAGCAAATAAAGTACTCAGTTGATCAGAATGCAATTTTCTCTAGCAGAGACATTGTACTTACTCTGGTGATTTTAGTATGAATTTGCTGTTGTTGCAGATCTCAATTCCAACACACAACAATCTGTCAACTGAAGCCACAGCTTGTTCTATTTGCGAAGTCATTCTATATTGTTCCTTTAAAACAAAAAATATTGTGTAAGAAAATATTTCAGACACCAAGGGCCATATGCATAAAACTTTAACATCATGTTAAATTTAGCACCCCTTTTTTTAAAAGATGAAAAACAATTGCCCAACAGGTGTTAATTTGGTACAGCAGTAAAAGTTTTATGAATATGGCCCGAAGGTCTGGAGAGAACTCAAGGAGTTGCCTGATGGAGCAGATTTTCCATACAGCTTTTATACCATGATTAAAACAAGTCTTTTTTTGTACAATTGAGTGAGCAATTCTATTTTAGGTGTTCCTAAACAGAAGGCAAAAGAAGCACCCCAATCTACATTTTTTTTGTTCCCCACATGTTGTCTGCGTCCGTCTTCCGTTTCCTTTTAAGGGGCCATGCAACGGAGTTCCAGGGAAACCTATTGTTATTGATGGAATTATTATTATTCCGCCACTGGGGTTGGAGTGTTGCACAAAAACTGATGAAATTGCAGATGGTGGTAGAGGCGTATATGAAATTGTCCCATATGCGATATGAAGGTCAAAGGTCACATGGTTTAGCAGCCACATTGGATTGCATGAGCGTTTTTGGTAGGTCTATATGTCCAAAATGGCTAATGGTAGAGATCTGAGACTTGCTGCACAGACTGCCCCTATGGCCTAGAAGAAGACCATGTGGAATGAGGTCAATCAGTCAACTGGTTTTCAAAGATCTTTTTCGCTAAAACCGCAATGCCGATTGGCATGTAAATTGGCACACATACTCATGGCAAGGTCCTGTTTAAAATTTGTTCAAAGCAAGTTGGCCGCCATAAAATAAACATTTGTTCCATAAAATGCACAGTCTAAAGGAGACTGATGAAAGTTGGTACAGTGGCAGAGGCCTAAGGGAACTCGTGAATCTTCGCAGACTGGCATATGCCAAATCCATACATACCCCTATATTGCTGCTTGCATTTTACATTTACTGAGGAGTAGGTAGCATTTCTCATCTAATAGAATTCTTGCTCTGGTGAGTTTGGTAAAGTCAAACTTAATCAACAGTGCAATCAATCAATTTAATCCCATAAGTCTGATGGTGTTTCTTACATACTGACAATTGTGATAAATGCACAGGCATCACAGGGTCAAATAATGTAAAATGCTACGTTAACAATAACCTAACATAGTTTAAAAGCCAACTCGGGCACTATTATCCCATTACTATTCTTGTATTCTATTGCAAAAATTAACTTTAAAAAAATGTGGCTTAACAGTTATTCTATGCACAAGAGTATGTATATAAAGTTAATATATTTCTTCCCAGGTCTTGTCATGTATCAAAGCAACTCTTACCTTGTTTTCTCTGATGTCCTGACTAAACTTGAGCTTTCAGATTTTGCCTTTTATATAGCTGAAGATTCAAGCATTCATATCGAAAAAAAAAGTGAAACCATTTCAGTCATTCATAACTCATACTGAAACCTTAAATCAACAGTAAACATGCCTATATGTGTAATAACAACAGCAGGTGAATGTGGTTATAGGTTACACAGATCTCAGATCTCGGACAAATCTCCATCTCCATTTTTTCAATTTTGTCATTTGACAATAACTGACAAAATCTGCTTAATATTTGCTTAATTAGACTGTTTAAATTGTTTAGCTTTTAAAAAGTTGGAAAATTCACGTTCCTTGTGCAATTCTACATGTAATCTGAAATCTTCAATTGGCAAATTCTCAGTTTAAATGAGGGTTCAATTAAGTAAGCTCATTTAGTACAAAAACTAAGGGTACCCAGGACTGGAGTTGAGAACCACTGGTAGCACAGTAGAGCTTACCCTGAGTGGAAAAATACAGGATTGAAAATATGCATTTACATGCAAGATCACCTGAACAACACATTACATTGAAGACAATGCCTGGCTCATTGTCTTTATTCAGATTCCATTACACAATCATGAGAAGAGGAAACCAACTTATTACATTTGTTTGCTAGAAAAATCCCTACTAGAGTTTTTTTTTTTTTTTTTTTTTTTTTTACTTAATCATATTAAGTTGACAAACACAGCAAAAATGCATCTCTATGTGAATGCCAAATCTTGGTTCCCTTTCAAGTCGAAGACGACCACCCAAATGGGTTTCCACCAAACTGGATTCTAGCGGATAAACATCTGTATGTAATGACATAAGAAATTTCAGAACGAGGAAAGGCAATATGTGCAGCTCAGGCGTGTGACCATGTGACCAGCTGCCCCGGTGTTTTTAAATACCGCGGTGCGTGAGACTCAGCCCATGCTACTTCGGTACCACGGTGCGCACGTGCCCATTGTCTCGCTGTAGCAATACAGGCTAGCATGCCGGTGCTGCATGGTACTCGGTGGACGCGGTGCCCGATGTAAGCGGTGCGCATGGCATCTGTTGTTGCAAGGTACTCAGTGCACGCAGTGTTCAGTGCGCATGGTGGTTTTTCTACCCAACACTATGACGGGCAGGGCTTTCCATGAAACATGTGCGCTCGGTGTCTAGGCCCCAGTCACGCCGCCTGAGCCCTGAAAGGCGTCTGCGACATCTGCGCTGTTTTTCAGCCCTGTGCGCTCGCAAGCGGCCTGGAAAGAGTCGCGTCGGGGCGTTCTTAGTCCCACCTGCAGCCGCTCCCAGTCACCTCCGTCTAGAATGGTGAAGAAGTCCCGGCAGGCTTGGGACATCATGGACATGAAAGTCCAGATCGGATGGATCATGGAGCTTTTGGAGAGGCAGGCACCACCGGCTCCGGCCGTGGGCCCCCATGTGGCGTCCCCCCCACCCCCTGTGCCGGTCGCAGACTCTGTATCGCCCCCTGACCCCTCCGTGGGAGAACAGGGTGAGCGTATCAACCGGACACTCTGGTGGGCTGCTTTCCCTCCGGATATGGCAGTCGACGCGGAGCCCGAATTCCTGGCTGATACGGCCTCTAGTTTCGAGGTTGCCGAGGTTACTAGCGCTCTGCCACTGGCAGGGTCTGTGCCCGCGCTTATGGGGCGAACGGCAACATACCTACAGGTCCCTTGGACAGCACAGAGCCACGCCATTCCGTCTTTCGACTGCATGACGTGGCTCCCCGAGCTCAACCCTTTCCAGCTTTCCCTGATTTTTTGGAGGAGGTGCACTCCTCCTGGAACCACCCAGCCACAGCGCCGGCGCAATTGAGACATGGTTCTCCTTTGGCCTCGCTGGAGGGTGCAGAGAAGCTGGGCCTGGCCAGGTTTCCCCCTGTGGACTACACCATTGCAGCCTTGGTTAAGGTTCCACCGGTGGGAGGTATGCCCAAGGACCCTGTGTCCCCAAACCTGAAATGAAACCCAAAGAGCTTATGTGGTAGGGGTCCAAAGTACCCACCTAGCGAACACATCCAGCATGCTTTCTGCATACTTGGATAGGATTTTGCGTGACGCCCCGTTCCCAGAGCCGGTGGCCAAGGAATTGCGATTACTATCACATAGGTTGCTCCAGATCTCCGGCCTGCAGGTTTAGACCCAGGGCCGGAGTCTGGCAGATTTAATGGTCGCCCCCAGACAGCTGTGGCTGTCGCAGGCACGGGTGCCTGATGCTGATAAGGCCGCGCTATTGGATGCACCCATATCACCAAGCGACACCTTTTGCCCGGCCATGGAGGAGATCCTGTAGCAGTCTCTTAGGGAACACGAGGCATCGAGACAATTAGCCGTGTTGCTCCCACCCCCTGCTCCGTTGCCAGTTCCCACCCCCCGTGCCAGTTCCCACAGCCCTGCCAGATGACCTTAGGCATTGCCTACAGGCCTCAGCTCAGGCGAGAGGCAGGATCCTCCCTCAGCATGGTGTAGGTGGACATGGCTAGCCCACGCAGCAACAACCTAGAAGGCGGTTCCAGGGCTTCCGCCCTAGACAAACACCTCCGCTAGCCCTGCCCCAGCCGCCCCAGCAGGGTCGGACTCAGACTCGATTCACGGCACATCAGCTGCACTACTGGCGCGCTTGCACCACTGATGTGTGGGTGATTGCAACTGTACAATATGGTTATGCGCATTAGTTTCGTTTGGAACCCCCTCCTTTGCGCAGCATCACAACTATGTACATGACGGATCCGCTTCAGGCCTCCAGACCGAAATGGCAGCCTTTCTGGACAAGCGCGCCATTCGTCTCGTAGATCCCACCTCTCTTGGAGAGGGGTTCTATTTGAGATATTTTCTGGTACCAAAGAGGGTCGGTGGCTTTCTCCCCATCCTGGACCTGCGGTTTCTCAACCGGTTTCTGAAACATAAGGGGTTCCACATGCTGACTCATCGTCACATACTCCAGTCTGTCCGGCCGGGTGACTGGTTCACTATGGTGGACTTGCGGGATGCGTATATTCACGTTCCCATTTGTCCACAGCACAGGAAATACGTCCGCTTTGCCTTTTAGGGCAGAGCGCACGAGTTTTCTGTGCTGCCGTTCGGCCTCTCCCTAGCACCCCGTACATTTTCAAAGTGCTAGAGGCTATCCTTGCCCCCTCGACGACTGGTTGATCTGTTCCCAGTCGGGGGAGGGAGCGGTGGCCCACACAGCGCTAGTGACGGAGCATCTATTGAGGCTGGGTTTCACCATAAGTGATGCTGTAGGGTCGCAAAATGAAGTGCAGAGATGATCAGAGACAATCGATCACACCGATCGTTGCATCAAAGGTTTATTGCAGTGGTCATCAAAATACAGAGCGCTCCGGAGAATATCAGGCACGCAGCAGACAATTCATCCATCCTACCCCCTCAACTCATATAATTTACGACCTAGCAAGCAAGTAGGCATTGCTTTTCTTCTACCATTCCCCCACTGCCCCTGGGCATCTGACCCAACCTAATGGTGTACTGAAACATTCTGACCTTCCCCCCTCCTTTCACAAATTCCTCACTAAACATTGTAAAACCACACCCAAATGATCGTTGGTTGATCCTGTTCGGTTCCTTCAAAACAGTTTTCTAGAATTCCTGAATTTCTGACCTTAGTGAATCCCACTGTTTTATGGTATGAGTCGAGAACAAAAAACTTGTCAAATAAATCTAATTAAACTGGTGCACTGTATGGTCTGAAATAACTCGAGCAGGAACAACTAACACAGAACACATGAGCTTTGTTTAGTCTTTTTATTATTTTTGTCACATGAAAAAGCACATTACATGAATTACAGGATGATTTACAGGCTGCTGTAACGAGCGTACCTCCCTTCTGAAATGGCATGCTGTGACTGACATGCGGTGCAGCACCTTGAGAACTCACAAAAGTCAGAAAAGAACAGCTTCCAGTTTTGGATTAATTTCAGAAGCAGTTTTTCCAAGGGTGTTCTGTGCTGTTTTATCTGTTCTAGAGCTTCCCCATTCTTTTTTTTTCAAGGGGGATGCCAGATATTATAGCTGGTTATAAAATTTGGCATCCCCTGTCATTTACAGTAATTCAACTTATTTTGTGTTTGGTGGTTTAAGTGCTAACTTGTGTCAATGCAATTGTTTTTTGGAGGAACTCCAAATACTTCTACTTTGGTATCAAATTGTGATAATACTTTGTGTACCCTAGGATATACTCAGGAATCAACTATAACACATTGTGCTTAATTTAACCAGTTCATACAAGCTTGACTTGCAGAGATGCTTAAACAGCAACTTTCCTTTGAGCTGACCGATCTGCTGGAGTCTCTTTGATATTAAACTGCAGTTGCAAAATAAGACTGAAGAAAAAAAAAGTTATTACCTTGAAGCATTTGTATCAGCATGGCTAAATTCATCATGAGTTTCTGGAACCTGCAGCTCAGTTATTCGCACAGACATTTTATTCTGATTTATCTCCCTCTATTGTTTCTACAACAGCAAAACAAAACAAAAAACAATCTGTTATTTGTTAATGAAATTCAAGACAAAAGGGTAACTGAATGAACAAGGAAAGGAGTCTCAAGGCTTGTTACCCTCACAGTTCCAATCTTTTATATGTAATTCTGCCTCGAGCAGAAAGGGAAAAAACAGTTCTGATCTTGAACAAGAATGAAACACTTCCTACAAACTTTATTCATCTACACTCAATAGAAACATTGGATATTTAATAAGCAGTGTAACACATGGTGTTTGCTTTTTAGCATGTGAAAATCTTTTATTCGTCTTCACCTTTCAAAGTGCTGAAGTCTCTAGAGTCTCTCTCCTCTGTTGCTCTTCTCTCAGTAGTCAGTGCAGCACTTCTCTGACTTTTCTGAATCTGAAGTGTACAGGTCACATGCTTGTTTTTATATCATTTGTTAATACATTCAAAATGGTTAATGCATTAAAAATATCATTACACTGTATACAGCGTTGTCTTTGATATTTCCCAGTTTTTGGACCTGTGTGAAGCACCAGAGCACGGAGGGAAAAAACCAGACATTGGATGGGGTCTCTGTTTCAGATGAGGAGGTGATTTTTGACTGAACAGGGTTAGTGTGTTCAGAGGTGGAACGAGACGTGAGTCGTGAGACAAGAGAGTCAGTATTCGAAAGCATTGCTACCCAACCTGGTTTACACCAGCACAATACTTGTTTGTTCCGTGTTTCTTTTGGCCACCGTGCCATTTTGTTTGAGAAAGTGTTCGTGTTTTATTCAAACATGTTGCTGTTTTTATTATAATAAACCGACGAAATAGCGGATTCATTCCCACCATTCTGTGTCCGCTCTTTTTCCGGCTGTGACCTCACTACAAGCCAGCTCGCCACTGGGATATAAAGCTTGGGTTAGTTTGTTGGTAAAAAGCTTTACAATGTATTTCAATCTCTATTACACCTCCGTATAACCATAGAATGATGAAACAGTATGAAAAGTGTTTTGAACATTTATTCTCCTGACTGCGAGGTGCATGCCATTGGAAGCTTTCTGTATGTTTCTTTATTTAAGTAATGAGTGATATACAGACAGTACGCTCTTATCTTCAAAAGGATCCAGTTCCCAGAATTGTGTTCATCAGTTTCATTATGATTGATATTACAGTCAGTATGGCTTGACTTCAAAGGAGCCAGTTCCCCAAATTGTATTTATCACTTTCACTATGATATTACAGTAAAGCTTGTCTTCAAAGGAGCCAGTTCCCAGAATTGTGTTTATCAGTTGCACTATGACATCAGTAAATTATAATTAATTTTGTGTATATAAGGGGTGCCTTTTCAATGGTAACACAATTTTGTTTGGACTCCTAAAGTCAAAAACAATTCACAGACAGACCTGGGGGGGTGGGTACACAACGGTGAGGCTGATTTTCAGAATTCAGGGCCCAGTGTTGACCCCTGGACAAGGCAAAGGTCATTGAAATCTGATATGGGCTCTGTGAGCGCAAATGGCTGCACTCAGGCTTTTTGTCCTGTGCAGTGATTTTGGTTTCATGTGTTGCCTCAAGTTTTTAAAAGGGTGGCAGTCATTTAAATAGTTACATGAAATGTATTAAGGCTGTGCTGAGCAATGAGTACAAAAGAATAACAAGTATAGCAATTTTGCTTAGTTATCTGTGATAAAGTTATTTTCCTATCACTTGTTATTTGGAGAAAACAAAAACAGTATGTAAAGAATGCATTGAATCAGCTCCTCTCTCCAATAGGGCAGTGAGCACTGTCAATACCTTCTGCTAAAAGCAGAACAGTTGTTGCTGTAAGAAGTCTCTGATGTCTACCTCTATTTTGCGTGTCTTGTAAACACTTTTATAAACACAGTGAAGTCGTTTGCATTTGCTCGGGATCATGTTGTAATTATTGAAGGAAGTTTGAACTGGCCTCTGGAGGAGCTCCATCAGCGCTGACCAATGAAGTCAGAAGCTGCAGCAAATCAGGAGCAACTGACAACCCCTTTAAGAAAACGAGAGCCCTCACAATTTCAAGCCTCTCACATTCATAAACAATCATTTGTTTTTCTACTTCCGGCCTTTGCAATGAAGATCTTGTTTATGATTGACCTGGGAGATCTGATTTGGAACGTGGCTTCATTAACTTTAATGCTGCTGTGAAAAATAAAGATTTGCAAGAAACATTTCTTTTAAATATATAGGGAGTAATTTGGACCAACAGGTTTTAAACTTGAATATGTATGAGAGGCCGTTCAATTCAAAATTACAGCTTTCTGAATATGGCATACAGTGAAAAGAATATAACGTAGAATGAAATGAATATCACATTGAAATGAATAAAACATAATTAAATGTATTTAACATACTGAAATTAATATGACATATACCATAATGGGTATATCACATTGTGGCAGAGCAAAGCTCTGCCCTTTTAAATTGGCAGGGATGGGGTTAACTTCCCCTACCTGCCTGGGTTTATTATGTTCAGGTGGCTGGGGTTGATTAGTTGATTAGGTTGATTAACGATCAATCAGCGCCCAGCCACCTGATATAAAAGGAGGCCTCTGCTTCTCATTTGGGGAGAGGGAGCTGAGGAAGCAGGTTGGTGTTTGTTTTGTGGTTTTTGAATTTTCTAAATCCAGTGAAGGCATTGCCCAGCCTGGAAACTTTATTTTTGTGAGTTTTGTTTTTGCTTTATTTGTGTTTGAGTATCTGTTATTTTGCCCTTGTGTGCTTTATTTTTGTTTATTTATAATAAAATAGTTATTTTTTTGAACGGCAGTCTGTCTCTGGGCCTCTATCCACTCGCCAGCCTGCCACATTTGGTGTCAGAAGTGGGATAGCGCCACCTAGAGGCTCAGAGCAGTATTTATTTTATTTTTTTTTTGAAAAAAAAAATGGGAAAGAAGAGCAGACAGTGGAAAAGGCAGGACAAGCAGCAGCTGAAGAAATGTAAGCTGCTGCAGCCACCGCTGGAGGACCCGGCCAGCCTCTTCCCCTGGTGTTCCTGGTGTGGGAAGGAGGACCATCGTTGGCGGTCCTGCCCAGACGTGCCACCGGCAAACTGGTGTGGCCGGTGTGAGGAGGACGGCCACAACTGGGCAGGATGCCCCTACAACCAGGCCCAGGAAGAGGTGCCGTGTTCACCCCGGGCATCAGGGGCCACCCCACTACCTCCAGCACCACCACCTTCACCACCGTCCCAGGAGATCTGGGACTGGTTGATGCACCCTGAGGCAGACCTCGTCCACGATCTCCCCATAGTTATCAACACGCTGTGGCGTCGAGATGGGGAGAGGTGGGAACAGTGGGAGGAACAACACCACCCGGCCTCCTTCCCAGAGGTTGCCCTCATGGTGGTTAATTACCTGGCGGTAGACATGGGAGATCCACCGGTCACTCCAATAAAGAGAGGTGAGCCGCCTTCCCGAGAGCCAGAGAGGGGTGAGCCGCCTTCCCGGGAGCCAGAGAGGGGTGAGGAGCCGCCGTCGCTCCCAGAGCCAGAGAGGGGCGAGGAGCCGCCGTCGCTCCCAGAGCCAGAGAGGGAGGAGGATCCGCCGTCGCTCCCAGAGCCAGAGAGGGGCGAGGAGCCGCCGTCGCTCCCAGAGCCAGAGAGGGGTGAGGAGCCGCCGTCGCTCCCAGAGCCAGAGAGGGGCGAGGGGCCGCCGTCGCTCCCAGAGCCAGAGAGGGGCGAGGGGCCGCCGTCGCTCCCAGAGCCAGAGAGGGGCGAGGAGCCGCCGTCGCTCCCAGAGCCAGAGAGGGGTGAGCCGCCGTCCCGGGAGCCAGAGAGGGGTGAGGAGCCGCCGTCGCTCCCAGAGCCAGAGAGGGGCGAGGAGCCGCCGTCGCTCCCAGAGCCAGAGAGGGGCGAGGGGCCGCCGTCGCTCCCAGAGCCAGAGAGGGGTGAGGAGCCGCCGTCGCTCCCAGAGCCAGAGAGGGGTGAGGAGCCGCCGTCGCTCCCAGAGCCAGAGAGGGGTGAGGAGCCGCCGTCGCTCCCAGAGCCAGAGAGGGAGGAGGAGCTGCCGTCGCTCCCAGAGCCAGAGAGGGAGGAGGAGCTGCCGTCGCTCCCAGAGCCAGAGAGGGGGGAGGATCTGCCGTCGCTCCCAGAGCCAGAGAGGGAGGAGGATCTGCTGTCGCTCCCAGAGCCAGAGAGGGAGGAGGAGCTGCCGTCGCTCCCAGAGCCAGAGAGGAGTGAGGAGCTGCCGTCGCTCCCAGAGCCAGAGAGGGAGGAGGATCTGCCGTCGCTCCCAGAGCCAGAGAGGGAGGAGGATCTGCTGTCGCTCCCAGAGCCAGAGAGGGAGGAGGATCTGCCGTCGCTCCCAGAGCCAGAGAGGGAGGAGGAGCTGCCGTCGCTCCCAGAGCCAGAGAGGGAGTGAGGAGCCGCCGTCGCTCCCAGAGCCAGAGAGGAGTGAGGAGCTGCCGTCGCTCCCAGAGCCAGAGAGGGAGGAGGAGCTGCCGTCGCTCCCAGAGCCAGAGAGGGAGGAGGAGCTGCCGTCGCTCCCAGAGCCAGAGAGGGAGGAGGATCTGCCGTCGCTCCCAGAGCCAGAGAGGGAGGAGGAGCCTCCGTCGCTCCCAGAGCCAGAGAGGGAGTGAGGAGCCGCCGTCGCTCCCAGAGCCAGAGAGGGGTGAGGAGCCTCCGTCGCTCCCAGAGCCAGAGAGGGAGGAGGAGCCTCCGTCACTCCCAGAGCCAGAGAGGGAGTGAGGAGCCGCCGTCGCTCCCAGAGCCAGAGAGGGGTGAGGAGCCTCCGTCGCTCCCAGAGCCAGAGAGGGAGGAGGATCTGCCGTCGTCTCCCAGAGCCAGAGAGGGAGAGGAGCCGCCGCCGCTCTCAGAGCCCGAGAGGGAGGAGCCGCCGCCGCTCTCAGAGCCCGAGAGGGAGGAGCCGCCGCCGCTCTCAGAGCCCGAGAGGGAGGAGCCACCGTCGCCGCTCTCAGAGCCCGAGACAGAGGGAGCCGGGCCGCAGTCGCCGCCTCCGCCACCAGAGGGAGCCGGGCCGCAGTCGCCGCCTCCGCCACCAGAGGGAGCCGGGCCGCAGTCGCCGCCTCCGCCACCAGAGGGAGCCGGGCCGCAGTCGCCGCCTCCGCCACCAGAGGGAGCCGGGCCGCAGTCGCCGCCTCCGCCACCAGAGGGAGCCGGGCCGCAGTCGCCGCCTCCGCCACCAGAGGGAGCCGGGCCGCCCGCCTCCGCCACCAGAGGGAGCCGGGCCGCCGCCTCCGCCACCAGAGGGAGCCGGGCCGCCGCCTCCGCCACCAGAGGGAGCCGGGCGATTGCGGCTGGTGTACGTTGTACATGGGGGGAGGTGTGTGGCAGAGCAAAGCTCTGCCCTTTTAAATTGGCAGGGATGGGGTTAACTTCCCCTACCTGCCTGGGTTTATTATGTTCAGGTGGCTGGGGTTGATTAGTTGATTAGGTTGATTAACGATCAATCAGCGCCCAGCCACCTGATATAAAAGGAGGCCTCTGCTTCTCATTTGGGGAGAGGGAGCTGAGGAAGCAGGTTGGTGTTTGTTTTGTGGTTTTTGAATTTTCTAAATCCAGTGAAGGCATTGCCCAGCCTGGAAACTTTATTTTTGTGAGTTTTGTTTTTGCTTTATTTGTGTTTGAGTATCTGTTATTTTGCCCTTGTGCACTTTATTTTTGTTTATCTATAATAAAATAGTTATTTTTTTGAACTGCAGTCTGTCTCTGGGCCTCTATCCACTCGCCAGCCTGCCACACACATACTGAAATAAATATAGCAAATAGTGTATACAAAGAATCACATGACATTAATGGCCAATTACAGATTATATATACAAACTGATTTTGAACAGCATTTCTACTGGTTTATACTGCTGATAAACGGTGGAATAAAACTACTTGTACACAGGAGAAGAGGTTTATTTTCACTACCTTTGTAGGAAAATTGCTAATTCAACTAAATATTGAACTTATTGCAGGTCTTTTTGCCATGGCTTTCAGTTACATGTCCTGCATTTTCCTTTGCTTATTTTTTCATTCGATGTCAGCCGAGGCAGTGCAAGGTATCCATGAATGTTTTCTTTCACTAAAGTCCTGCTGTACTATGGTAGAAAGAGCTACTTTTTCTGTTGATCTTAATTTTATAGAACATCTACACAGAAAACTTGAAGGCCATTTAGATATTTTAACTGCAATGCTTATTGCATGTTACAATTTTCAAAGAACAGATCTCTCTTTGCTATCCATGCTAGAAGAAATATGTAAGAATACAGTTTCATTAACTGAAGATCTCCAGGCCAGGATCAATAGTTTAACCTCCTGTTCTCCGACACCCAGATTTTCTGCACCCCTTTTAAAGCATGGGGTAGGGTGGCCAAGGTCAGTTTTTTTTTCTCTCTATTTAATCATTGTATAATAAAAGAACTAAATTGATATTTAAATGACGTGCATAATAGACAAAAACAAACAATACAGCAAAAGTATTGTTAGTATTTTTTTCTTTAACTGGATTTTTTGTAAGATTGCTTTTTTTTAAAAAAACAAAACAAAAACTGCAGTATTCCTGATAGCTCTAACCAATGTGAACAAAATCTACGATAGCACAATATATTACACCTATGAAAAATAACAGGTTATGTGTTAATTGTAGTTAGAACATAAAACAACATTGTATAAGAAATAATTTCATTTAAATGTTAATTTAAGCAGGTGGGAAGTTTAATGCAACGTAAATGTTTTATGAATAGAGCCCTGTATGTCCTACAAGGTCTTTTACACTAATGGCCTTTTCTGCCTATGCTTTTGTTAAGGTTCACTGTTTCTAGAGAACAGATACAGCATTTGTGGGAGCTTCGATTTTCCTGGATCCGAAGAGCAACTTGCCTCAACATCAGTGTTTCATCTCTATATAGAAGAAGAGAACTAGACTTACCTACATCTTCAGGGAGAAGATTAACTGACATGTGTGATGAAGATCTTGATTGTTACATCTTAGTGTTTTAAATTCTACACCTAATGCTGGGGAGAGTTATATTCAAGGAAGCCTACGAAGCCGGGCATTGAGAATACTAGGTGGAGAATTAGAAGGAGGCTGCAACTTTTGGATCCTGTTGGTAGAACAGTTCGTCAATGGAGGGCTACTCGACGCAGAGCATATAGTGTACCAACCCAAATCACTTGTGGTAAGAGCACTGTGACAAAGTGCCCGCCCCTGTGCATATTATCTGTTATGTGTTGCGTGTGGTGTGTTTAAATGTTGGTGTATAGTCATTGGTACACAGGATATAAACGGGTCTGTGTAACACGAGTGTTTAAAATGTATATGTGTATTTAGGCACGAGGATTGCACAGCACTTCACGTGCAAGTAAAATGTAGTAATATGTGAGCACGGGGAATTGCACTTTATTAATTCACGTGCTGGGATTCAAGTGAATAATTAATTGGTAATTGAATCCCAGCACAATAGTATGTATAGATGCACATTGTCACATACTCGCGGTTGTGTGTTCGGGAGTGGAGAAAGAGAAAGAGAAAGAGAAAGAGATAGAGATAGAGATAGAGATAGAGATAGCGATAGAGAAGTGTAAATATAGATTTCAATTGTTTGTGTAGCGTTCGTCCGTGTCTATTCGTTCTGTTTGTCTATTTATTTTGGCGTGAAGTGCCGTGTCCTGTCTTTTGTTTGTTAAACCCTTTTATTTTACAATAAACCAGCGCAAGCAAGCACCATCATTTCATTTCACATCATCTGTCTTTGTATATTTCATTCCTTCCTGGTTCTGACACCGCCCACTTGGCCGTCTCTGTGACAAGCACATACGTATTGTCCTTTTACATACAGCTTTTGTTTTACTAGGCATCGAGCTAGTAGGCAATGAGGATTTCAATACGGCAACATTTATGGATTGTCTGATTGTTTTAATTCAGTGTTTAACCTGTGGAAAGCCACATACAAAAGCATTGATTCAACTTTCATAGCAAAATTGTAATTGCTTATAACACTGTATAGGTTGGCTAGGGTGGGGCAAAATTGTCACCTTAAGCACCATACCTTTTGTATAGTAACTCCATTAGAAAACGGGACTATATTAAGAATATTGACATAACATTGCTCCATTTTACTACTTCATATAAAGATAACTAAGCATTAACTGAATAACAAAAATACACACTTGTTTTGTGCTGTTTTACCCCACAGTGTGTATTTGTATACTGCTTGCTTATGCTTATGGTGGCATGTGTGTGTTTTTTGGGCATAGGTGTTTTTATACCCTATTTAGGCATCTTTTCCCACCCTACCCTACACTGAAATTATAGCTGTTTAGGCTGAAAACATTTAAAAATGTTTAAATAAGCAAATTATGGGGATAGATGTTAGATTTAAAACAAAAGATCATGGGGTCACAAGGATTGGGACTGGGAAGGGTTATTGTGATGTCCATGCGAAGTACAAGCATTGCCATTTTAGATACCCGGTCATATTACAAATCTAAAAATTTAAGTTTATTTTCAAAACATGAGAGAACAGACAATTGTTAGTGCTGCTTGAAGTTCATGTACTTCTTTCAAGTACTACTGTCATCTAGAATATTCTTGAGTATTAATGTTGTTACATAATTTTAAATCTAACATGTTGCTTATCATAACCACCATCAGTTTTTCTTCTTTCAGGCATATTGACAGTAACCACAAGCTCATATCTTGGAGATTTGTCTTTCATGACTGTATGATGGCTTCAGCAGAAACGTGATTTCTCTCAAGACTGCTACAAACAATCTTGCAGCAACGGCGCTGCAATTATTTCAAGAAAGGTATCAAGGTTTGGCCTCCCATTACGAGTAAGAGGAGATATGGGTGTTGAAAATGTTAACATAGCACGTTACATGATTAGTACAAGGGGACCTAACATGGGCAGCTTCATAACTGGTCGAAGCATTCATAACCAACGTATTGAACGCTTATGGGCAGAGTTAAACCGAGTGGTTGTTTATTACTTTAAAGACTTGTTTTCATGGCTGGAGCAAAGAGGAATACTTGATCCACACAATGAATGTCATCTCTCTGCATTACATTATGTATATTTAGGAAGAATTAACAATGCAGTAACTGAGTTTGTGGAACAATGGAATCATCACCCTAGGAGTACTGAAGGAAATCATTCTCCTATACAATTATGGACAATCGGAAGGCTTCATAATCCAACGTTTGACACACAAGTCAACACTGATCAGAATGGCAATTATGGATATACAACCACAATAGAAACCAATAATGTAGTCGTACCAGGCAATGACTTTGTATTAGACAATGAAGAAATGGTACAACTTTGTTAACAAATTGATCCCACAACAAAATTATTTTAAGCATGGAATTGATCATATTGTAAATACCTGCAATTTTATTGAAAGGATAAATGAGGGGGAAAGTAGACATTTTGACTAAGACCAATATATTGAGTGAGGATTTTAATCATTCTAGGACCACTTTTTAAATCAATCCCCCCCCCCCCCCTCGGTCATGGAGATAATTAAAACCCTTAATTGCTTGAGTCACGAAAGACAGAACATCTGGTAGTTGGGTGCTGCATTCCTCCTCTGAAACAATAATTAAATCAAAAAATTAATTTTATAGTATGCACATTAAGCAATATTTTCTGATTATTTTTTCCAATTTTAGATGTTAGAACTCACTTATATGAAAGAGATTTGGTCTTAAATGTGTAAATATTGTGGAAATGCTTCACTTTCATTTGCGCAGCCATTATTTTTTTTTTTAACCAAATGAAACATTCCACATGCTAGTTCATGATTGGCCAGAGGTGCTAGCGAGCGTCAATTACAACACAGCTAATGCAATTCCAAATGTTTTACAAGGTATCGGCATGCCTAGATTTTTCTAGTTTGACAGATTATTTTTGAGACAAAAGCACAGATCTATCAGTCATCAATTTATTAGAATAGAGCTTCCAATTAGAAACATGCCTGGTTGTGCTATGCAATCACAGAACTGTACCGACAAGACGCCACGGACTATCTGTGTTGTTGGCTTCCAATTACCATTGCATTATTTAATACCATTATATATATCTATATATAATATATATATATATATATATATATATATATATATTAGGATAATATAATTTATAATAGGATAAATTATTATATATATCACTTTAAATATATGCCAAGTAGAATCAATACTGTCAGTCTCAATTTACAAACTTTACCCCCTCCAAAAACCTGTACCAACCTTCACAATCCTGTAGAAAAATCTTGCCAGTAGCGAATAAGTCTCTCGGAAGTATGTCGACCATTGCTGCCCAGTGGACTGTAGGTGATTTGGAAGCATATATATATATTATATATATATTATATATATATATAATATATATATAGGATAATAGATATATATATCATATGCCAAACATTAAACTCTTATGATTAAAAAAGTATAAATGTACCTATACTTTGCTATTCGAAACACTAGTATGACCAGCAGGTGGGCTGCACAGGATTGTGTACAACTATGACAACACACTTTATTCCATCTGAAACCACTAATCTCTTATTCCAACCAGTATATACAGCCTCCTCAGAGCCTGTCAAAAATTGCTAGTTCTGACTATATCTCAAGTCATTACAAGCGGGGTATTGGGTCAAGTTTTCAACCAGCAATAATCGCGCCTCGGATTTACCTCATGGGCTACAATACTGCCACTGCGCAAAGATAACATCCACACTGAAAGCCAGGCTACCCCTTTGAATGACACTAGAGTCCTTGCTACGGTGTCATTTATTAGCGCAGACAAACACATTGCATTTCAAAATAAATATGCATTGATATAAAATATTGCTTATGCTAGCCCAAATACACAAAACAAACAACACATAACAGAGACCAGTGAGTTTGAAATGCACTGCCGCTTACATAAAGGCATGCTGGGATTGCAATATGCTAATATCGCCCCGTCCAATGTTCGCTTGCATGCGCAGCTTTAAGGTTCTGACTCCTGGTATCAGGATGTTGCAGCACCTGCGTGATTAAGTGCTAAATAATTAGCATTTATTTTTAACAAAATACTTACCTAAGAATGTTATTCCAGATTCCTTGTCGCTTAGAAATAACTGCAGCCTCCCTGC
Source organism: Polyodon spathula (assembly GCF_017654505.1). Classification (NCBI taxonomy): domain Eukaryota; kingdom Metazoa; phylum Chordata; class Actinopteri; order Acipenseriformes; family Polyodontidae; genus Polyodon; species Polyodon spathula. The sequence continues at coordinate 2,552 of NW_024473763.1, read as the reverse complement.
CTCAATACAAATAATTATAATAATAATAAAAAAATTGAATTTCATGTATTTAAAATGAATGGTCTCATCTGGAATGATTGGATCAGCAGTTTTACAGTAAACATGGCATTGTTTTTTCTGGCACTTCTGTTTGTGAGAGAAGCAGTAGTCTGTGTCAAATAGTCGCACAGTGCTTTACACGATTTAAATGTTAACCTATAGGTGGAGTTCAAGGGGCGGAGCTAGGCACCAACAACTTATCATCTCCTGTCATCAATTAAATCTACCTTATTTAAACATTAGTCACCTCTACCTAGCTATCTTGTGTTTTTTTTTGTTTGGCATAAACCTAAGCGATTTTCAAGACCCATCAACTTTCGTATACCTCAATAATGGAATACTTACAGCAGTCGTCATCGGATTCAGAGGATTCCCAGGATTTTCTGTCATTACCAGATCATTCTCCTCCAGCTTCAATCCAGGGTCCATGCAGTCTCCGTTTTTTCTGCCCTTCTGGTATTTCAGTTACATCTGATCAGGCTCCCGATCAGGCTCTCGTCCAGGTTCCAGTTCAAATGGCGTCTACCGTTCCTGCCACTCAAACATCGAATCGACGCCAATCCAAGTGACTTCGGCCTCAGGACGCCCCTCCGGATCGATTGTTTTGGAAGGACTGGCCCGTGAATGAATTGCTAAAAACCCTCCTTAAAAACGATAATGCGATTCCAGCAGGGAGTGATAGAGAGTCTCTTTTTATTCTCTATTGCAATTCAGTCTCAGCAGAACCAGTCTTTCCTCCGAAAAAACATAATCAGCCACGCCCAGCCATTCAGCATCCTAAAACAGACAGCAGGCAGTCTATTCCAGATCAAATCACCCCCACAACTAGCACCGCTAACCAGCAGCCAGCCACTGAAATCCAACATTCGCAAATATTTAACGAGATAAAATCATTTATGCAGCCTTTTGCCGATACTCTATCTTCGGTCAGTTCTCAACTGTTGGATCTAGAAAAAAGGGTGTCTAATATGGAACAGGGAAAACAATCTACAGCACTGTCATTAATTCCAGCATCAAATACTGCAGCGCCACCTACAGCTTCTTCCGGTCCAGCCCTAATTTCAGCCAGCGAAGCAGATCCTCCAATATACAAGCTCGCTACTGCCTTTACATACGGATCCTCCTCTCAAACCACAGCTAGACGAAGCACTATATCTCCACAAATCAGACGTAACATTCTCGAAGGTAAGGACATTAATCTTGTTTCACTATTAATGACGACTTCTGAATTCCTGGACCATAGAGTAGTGGATTGCGGAGATTTGGCAGTAACTCTAAAATGCAGAGATCCCAGACTGCTTAAAAATCTTACATTAGGGGAATTAGTCCTTGCTTTCTCCATATTCAGAGATGTGTTATGCTCGGTATATCCTAACCGCAGAGCTGAATTGGACTCCTATGAATACTACATTGTGGAGCTCTCTGTCAGATACGGAGAAAGAGAGAAATGCGCTACCAGAGGAACATATTCCTGTTAGTAAGGTGACAAAGGGATTTGAAATACTTGTTTAAGCAGACATTATTTAAAGGAAACCAGCAGCAATGTGGTAATTTCATATAAAGAGATGTTTCAATTGATCAGAAAATCTTGTTCGCGTGCAGTTTACCATTTCCGACCACAATATATTTATGAACACAGATGGCATTATTGTTTATGTCAGACTACTTGAAGCCACTGAAAAATATTTTGAGTCCACATTATTATTTTAATATTCAAAACCGATTGCTTTGAAAACCCCTCTCTGTCGGCCGCTGGAGCGTGGTCTCAGGCTGGGATGCGGATCATTGAGAAGAGTAAACGATCTATTACTGGAAGCAGCTCAAATAGTGCACTCGTTTAAACATGCTAGCAATAGCAGGATCGACTTCGGCATGCTCCGACTGCTTCCATTTACTAACACGGTATGAGGAGGAGTACAAACTTTGACACTTCCTAGTAAGGGGAGTAAACACGACAAGTTTTTTTCAGAGTAATGCCTTTAGTACGCTCAGTCTGCTCCAGCTGGGTGCAAATCAAATGGCTAGATGCTCTGTTGTCTTAAAAGTATAGTTCTGATGGATTTCCTCGGGTAACTTGACGTGCATAACTTCTATAAAGTCAAGCCTTAATTAAAGTGTTCCTAAAATGATCCATTTTAAATTGCTAAGGATTTAAATAAAGACCTGAACAATCGTAGGCGTACATTGATGTTATTTATTTATTTAGTTTCTGCCAGTAACGTGTCCCCTTCATCCAGCCCCCCGATGAAGACAGGAGTGGTCAGCAATAGCAGCGAGCAGGTGACCGAAAACACGCTCACCGTCCGCTTGGTGCTGAGAAGAAACAGTCCCACTCCTCGTCATGGATACCGACACCAATCCCTTCAAAACATGTTTCGCCCGAGAAATGATCCTTGAAAATATAGTCTTAACATATGTTGGCAGACCGTCGTCCGTTCTGGCACGCTACGCTTTATATCATACAATGACGGGCAACAGCGAGGTGTTACATTAACAATACAAACTAACTTTTG